>NC_090653.1:124872844-124980344 GCF_040937935.1 Hyperolius riggenbachi | reverse complement strand
GTAATGACTGCCTTTGAAAGAGAAGGAAAAACGTCCTCAGCAAAGCACAGTTGTGGCTGTCGGCTGAAAGTTTGAAGTTGTCTGAGAGAGACCGTCGGACTCTAAATCAAATTGTTAGAAAAGGTTGCAAGCTCCTAAAATCACTGCAGATCTGAATGAACACCTACAGAACCCAGTTTCCACAAAAACTTTTCGCCAGCAGCTGCACAAATCTGGATTCCACGGAAGAACTGCAATTAGAAAACCTCTGCTCTCAAAGACAAATGTTTCAGAGTTTAGAGTGGCGTAGAAACCACCAGAATTGGTCCCTCGAGCAGTGGAAAAATGTGATTTTCTCTGACGAGTCATCGTTTACCTTATTTCCGACCTCCGGCCGAGTGATTTCCCTTCATGGAAGAATTAACAGACGAGACTATTTAGAAATTTTGGGTGACCAAGTTCATCCTGTAGTTCAAGATTAGAACTGTTTCCGGAGGTGAATGCCATCTTTCAAGATGATAATGTCCCAATCCATACAGCTAGAATTGTTAAAGAATGGCGCAAGGAACATTCTAATGAAGTTGAGCATCTCATCTGGCCACCACAATCCCCAGACCTCAACATTATTGAGCATTTATGGTTGTTATTAGAGATTCAAGTAAGAACAGAAGTTGATTTCCGCCGCCATCGTCTCTAAAAGAACTAGAGGGTGATTTAACTGAAGAATGGGCCAAAATTCCATTGGAAACAATTCTCAATTTGTATGAATCAATACCTCTGAGAATTGAGACTGTATTTGCCGCAAAAGGTGGACCTACACCATATTAAAATTTGTTGATTTTCAAGGTGTTTCCATTATTTTGTCCAACCCCTGTAACTGAAAATAAAAATATGAGACTCTTTCCTTTGCTACTAATGTTCTATTCATTATCTGTACTACACATACAACTCATTATATCATACGTTTTTTGTTTTATTTTCGCTTCAGTGTCACTTTAAGTTTCACTCTCTAAACATTTGGAAACAGTTTCGCTTTTAATAGTCTTGACTAGTGTTCTCTGGCACAAAGAATTACTACAAGTCACAGCAATATCAAGTATTCGGAGATGTATTTTTGTAACATATCTTCAAAACCTTGAGTTTAGCATTTTCCTGAAAGGTGTTTTTTTTTCCATTTGAACGGTTTCTTTCAGGATAACAAATTGTAAATATAAGAGAAAATAATTCAGTTCATTTCTTTATGCCGCTTATTACTGCAAATGTTGAAGCAATAACACAAAGTGTCTGTAACTTTGTTACTACTCGCCGTTCCTCGGTTTATGAAATATTTAAAGGCATTCTTCAGGAGGATGCTGGGGCAGCGTGGTACAGACGGATCAGACAGCTGGGTGGTAAAATCTGTCAAATAAAACTTCTGTTTGCCTTCTGTAACTGGGAGTCCATAACTAATTAGTTATCTGATGGAGAAGAGCGGTGTGTGGGATACAGCCAGAGGCAAAATATTTCCTCTGTTCCTGCCAGTGAAATAACAAGTGACAATGTGGTATTAGTTATGCATTACCACATTGAAAGCAAACTGTTTTCACTGAAAAGAGATTTTTTTTTTTACCTTAAACATAATGGAGTTTAGTATTCTTTTTCTACAGCAAAATACATTCAGACTACATGAGTGAACATGCTGGTAGCAATCGTGATAACAAGTCTTCCTCACGTGTAAGTGGCTTGGTAGAGGGTGGTAGTGGGGTAGTAGTGGGGCAATTTAAACTCTTGAGGACTGCAGTGTTAAACACCCCCCTCCCCCCTAAAGACCAGGCCATTTTTCTTAAAAAGGGCCACTGCAGCTTTAAGGCCTTGCTGCAGGGCCGCACAACACAGCACACAAGTGATCCCCTCCCTTTTCCCTCACCAACAGAGCTCTCTGTTGGTGGGTTCTGATTGCAACCCCCTAAAGTTATGATAAAGTTATCATTTAGTAAAATTGGTGCCAGGATATGACTTAAAATATCGTTTATCATACTGATATTCTACTATTCCCCAAAGTAAGCTCTATTTTTTACATTTTCTAAAATGGGGACCATTGAAAGCAGGGGTCTAGTCCTGGGAAAAGAGGTGAGTGGACTCACCATAAAAACTCCTGCGCCGCGCTTAGCGCGGCACACCAAAAATCGGCGTGGTCAAGCATAACATGGGCGTGGCCATGGGTGGGGCCAAATATACACGACCTTAGCAGTGATGTAAAAGGTCTGCCGGGTATGTTTGAGCTCTACCGTAGTGTATCCCCTCAAAATAGATGTAATCTGACAGCATATCACCAAAAAGACACATAATCTGGTAGAAGTTCCTCCAAAATACAGATAATATGGCAGTGGTTCCCCTAAAATAGACAATGTGGCAGCAGCAGTTCCCCCAACATACACATAATCTGGAAGCAGCTCCCCAAAATACGCGAAACCTGGCAGCGGATCACCCAAAATACACGTAACACCCAAAATACATATAATCTGGCAGCAGTGGTCCTCCAAACATACACAATCTGGCAGCAGTTCCCCAAAATACATGTAATCTGGCAGCAGCCATTCCCCTAACATACACATAATGTGGCAGCTGTTCCCCAAAATAAATAACAGCGGTTCCACAAAAATGCAGATAATCTGACAGCAGTTCGGCCAAAATAGGTACCCCCAGCATAGGTAGCCAGGTCTATAGGTGTCCCTAGTATAAGTAGCCATGAGTATAGTAGTCCCCAGTATATGTAGCCAGAGGTATAGTTGCCTAGTATATGTATCCAGGGTTATATGTGCCCAGTATATGTAGCCAGAGGAATAGGTGTCCAGTATATGTATCCAGGGGTATATGTGTCCAGTATATTTAGGCAGAGGTATATGTCCCAGTATATGTAGGCAGGGGTATATGTCCCAGTATATGTAGGCAGGGGTATATGTCCCAGTATATGTAGCCAGGGGTATATGTCCCAGTATATGTAGCCAGGGGTATATGTGCCCAGTATATGTAGGCAGAGGTATATGTGCCCAGTATATGTAGCCAGAGGTATATGTGCCCAGTATATGTAGCCAGAGGTATACAGTATATGCCCAGTATATGTAGCAAAAGGTATATGTGCCCAGTATATGTAGTCAGGTTTTTTTTTTTGCCCAGTATATGTAGGCAGGGGTAAATGTGGCCAGTATATGTAGGCAGGGGTATATGTGCCCAGTATATGTAGGCAGGGGTATATGTGCCCAGTATATATAGCCAGAGGTATATGTCCCAGGTATATATAGCCAGAGGTATATGTCCCCAGTATATACAGTCAGAGGTATATGTGCCCAGTATATTTAGGCAGGTGTATATGTCCCCAGTATATGTAGGCAGGTGTATATGTCCCCAGTATATGTAGGCAGGTGTATATGTCCCCAGTTTATGTAGGCAGGTGTATATGTGCCCAGTATATATAGCCAGATGTATATGTGCCCAGTATATGTAGGCAGGAGTATATGTCCCCAGTATATGTAGGCAGGAGTATATGTCCCCAGTATATGTAGGCAGGTGTATGTGTGCCCAGTATATGTAGGCAGGTGTATGTGTGCCCAGTATATGTAGGCAGGAGTATATGTCCCCAGTATATGTAGGCAGGTGTATGTGTGCCCAGTATATGTAGGCAGGAGTATATGTCCTCAGAATAGGTAGTCAGGTGTCCCCCCAGCAGGAGGGGAGCAGCGCAGTGGAAGGAGAGTAGTGGGCAGCGGTGGAGGAGGGGGGCCATCTCCCCCCTCCTTCCCTTACCTTAGGGCTCTCCATCCCTCGCTCTCCCCTCCAGAACTAATGTGCGGGCGGCTGGCAGCGGGTGAGACTTACCTCTTCCTGGTCTAGACCACAGCAGCGGCACGCAGATCTTACCCAGCGCTTGGAACGAGGAAGAGGTGAGTCACACCCACTGCCAGCTGCCGCACATTAGTTCTGGAGGGGAGAGCGAGGGATGGAGAGCCCTGAGGTGAGGGAAGGAGGGAGGAGATGACCCCCCTTCCCCGCTGATCCCACAGCTCTCCTTCCACTGCGCTGCTCCCCTCCACACATGCCAGGGTGGACGGCGTTCACTCTCTGAAAAAAGCAAGTGGACGTCGTCCACCCGCGTTTACGCAGGACTCGATCCCTGATTAAAAGTGATAAAATATTATTTAATTTACCCATATTCTACTACTTCATTTATATAGTTTAATATCTTTAATACTTACCAATATTTTACAGTAACCTAACCTCTCCCTACTCTCACACAGAACTCTCCTCTGGTGGTATCTAACTATAAGACCCCCCTGGTGGTAATCTCCTGTTTTATTGGTGTAATATAAATTAGTATATGATTGTTTTTCACATATAATAAAAAATATATATAATTGAGAAATTATTATGTAAAATAACCTTTTTTTTACATATAAGTTTAAGTTTGTTGCAAAACAATAATTTGTAACATAGGTGAGAATCACAGAAGCTGCTTGTTGTGGTGCAAAAAGTTGAAATGTAAACCATTTTTTTTCTGAGAAAGCTTAGGGAATAGTCTTACAAACAATTATATAGTTTTAGAAATGATTATTTGTTAAATAATGTGTTTTTGTTATCAATACATTTGGTATGGAAATGAACGTTAAAGATAACAAGCAATATACTGTAATTGTTTTATATTTTTAAGCGCCGTTATTGTCAGATTTGATGTTGCTGCCTGTTGCTATTTGCCCATAGCTGAAGTAATCAACTGCAGGCATAATTTTTATTCCACAAGAGTATTAAACAGTCTGGACTTAATTAACTAAAGCATCTTCAGTTCTCTCAGATGATCTTCAGGGCTGTCAAAAAGTACACCTTAAAGAGGAACTCCAGTGAAAATAATGTAATAAAAAAGTGTTTGCCCATTGTGAAATCTTTTAAATCCCTGATTTACATTTTGACATTTATTACATGGTGACATTTTTACTGTTGGCAGGTGATGTAGCTGCTGCATGCTTTTTTGGCAGCTGTAAACAGCTATTTCCCACAATGCAACAAGGTTCACAGACATGAAACTGCCAGGAGTACCACAGTCCTCAGAGTTTCTTGTGGGAGGGGTTTCACCACAATATCAGTCATACAGCGCCCCTGATGGTCTGTTTGTGAAAAGGAAAAGGAATAGATTTCTCGTGTAAAAGGGGGTATTAGCTACTGATTGGGATAAAATTAAATTCTTGGTCGGAGTTTCTCTTTAGGTTCAGAGTTTTCATTGTCTTAACCAATGTGGACTGCCTATATTTTCATTTCCTGTAAGCAGTATTTAAAAATAGTTGTAACTGAACAAAAATTATGAAATCTGGACTTCGGTGCTTTTATTAACTGAGCAAAAAAGAATAATCCCACTCCAGCACAAACACTGAACTCACTATGTGTAAGCAGTCAGTTGCAGAGCTTGTTTTCAAGATTCAAGCACTTAATAGTTATTGTTTAACCCAACGAAATTACTTTTCATGACAGCCCTCTGGTGCATATAGGAGATATAATGATAGTAACAAAGGTAGAAATGGAAGAATTATACAAGTATGTATGTTAAAGACCATGCATCCTGAAAAATAAATGTAGGGCCCGGGGTTCCTCGAGATTAAAAAAAATGTTTGCAGGGGTTCCTTGAGATCCAAAAGTTATTTACAGGGTTCCTCCAAGGTAAAAAGGTTGAGAAAGGCTGCTCTATAATGATCATTATAGGTATGTGATTGTGTTTTTTTGGTGGTCTAAAGTCCAGAATAACTGGTCTTTTTTGTATTTAACCTCACTGGCGGTAAGTCCGACCTGAGCACGGGCTGTAATTTCCATGTGCGCAGTGGTAAGCCCGTGCTCAGGTCGGGCTGTCAAAAATCCGCCCCGTGCTCTGCTGAACTGGCTTCTCTCCCCGAATCTTTTTTCCATTTTTTCGGCCGCCGAGATCCCCAAGTCTCCGCTATTCTTCCAGGGACCCGGCGGGCAGTAAGTGCGCGGCGGTGGCAGGGACGTCGTGACGTCACGCAGCAGGTGCGGGGCTAATTTTTAAAGTGGACCTGAAGATGTTCAGGTCCAAAACACGTGTAAAGGAAAAGAGTGAAATCGCCCTGTGTATCTGTATATATATATATATATATATATATATATATATATATATATATATATATATATATATATATACACATGTACATACATGCATGTATACACATGCATATCCATGCATGTATGTACATGCATATCCATGCGCTCCTCCTCCAGCGTTAAGTACAAGCCTGCATATGATGAAGAGGCAACGGGCGGGGGAATCACACACCTCTTCCGCGTTCCATTGTGCGCTCCACTGACGTCACTTCCTGCAAGGCCGTCCACTTACAATGCAGTGGGCGGCGTTGCCGGAAGTGATGCAGTGGAGCACGCGATGGAACGCGGAAGAGGTGAGTGATTCCCCCGCCCGTTGCCTCTTCATCATTTGCAGGCTTGTACTTAACGCTGGAGGAGGAGCGCAGATCGGGGGACCCAGGCGAGGGAGGGGGGTGCCGACCCCCCTCCCCGCCGCTAGGCCCAATACCCCTTTTCTGCCCGCTACCCCTCCAGCCGGCGGGCGGCCCCCAGCGTCTATTTACAGGCGGGTGCCGCCCCCCCAGATCTGCCACCTGAGGCAAATGTCTCACCCCGCCTCATGAGCGGGCCGGCCCTGCCTACATGTGTGTGTATATATATATATATATATATATATACATATATATATATATATATATATATATACACACACACATGTAGGTACATGTATGTACATGCTCAGACATGCATGCATGTATATGCATGTATGTACATGCATGAACGTACATGTACATACATATATACATGTCCATACATACATGTACATAAATATACATACATACATACAGTGGTGTGAAAAACTATTTGTCTCCTTCCTGATTTCTTATTCTTTTGCATGTTTGTCACACTTAAATGTTTCTGCTCATCAAAAACCGTTAACTATTAGTCAAAGATAACATAATTGAACACAAAATGCAGTTTTAAATGATGTTTTTGTATATGTTTTTGTATTATTTAGTGAGAAAAAAACCTCAAAACCTACATGGCCCTGTGTGAAAAAGAAATTGCCCCCTGAACCTAATAACTGGTTGGGCCACCCTTAGCAGCAATAACTGCAATCAAGCATCTGCGATAACTTGCAACGAGTCTTTTACAGCGCTCTGGAGGAATTTTGGCACACTCATCTTTGCAGAATTGTTGTAATTCAGCTTTATTTGAGGGTTTTCTAGCATGAACCGCCTTTTTAAGGTCATGCCACAACATCTCAATAAGATTCAGGTCAGGACTTTGACTAGGCCTCTCCAAAGTCTTCATTTTGTTTTTCTTCAGCCATTCAGAGGTGAATTTGCTGGTGTGTTTTGGGTCATTGTCCTGCTGCAGCACCCAAGATTGCTTCAGCTTGAGTTGACGAACAGATGGCCGGACATTCTCCTTCAGGATTTTTTGGCAGACAGTAGAATTCATGGTTCCATCTATCACAGCATGCCTTCCAGGTCCTGAAGTAGCAAAACAACCCCAGACCATCACACTACCACCACCATATTTTACTGTTGGTATGATGTTCTTCTGCTGAAATGCTGTGTTACTTCTACGCCAGATGTAACGGGACACGCACCTTCCAAAAAGTTCAACTTTTGTCTCGTCGGTCCACAAGGTATTTTCCCAAAAGTCTTGGCAATCATTGAGATGTTTTTTTAGCAAAATTGAGACAAGCCTTAATGTTCTTTTTGCTTAAAAGTGGTTTGCGCCTTGAATATCTTCCATGCAGGCCGTTTTTGCCCAGTCTCTTTCTTATGGTGGAGTCGTGAACACTGACCTTAATTGAGGCAAGTGAGGCCTGCAGTTCTTTAGATGTTGTCCTGGGGTCTTTTGTGGCCTCTCAGATGAGTTTTCTCTGCGCTCTTGGGGTAATTTTGGTCGGCCGGCCGGCCGGCCACTCCTGGGAAGGATCATCACTGTTCCATGTTTTTGCCATTTGTGGATAATGGCTCTCACTGTGGTTTGCTGGAGTCCCAAAGCTTTAGAAATGGCTTTATAACCTTTACCAGACTGATAGATCTCAATTACAGTACTTTTGTTCTCATTTGTTCCTGAATTTCTTTGGATCTTGGCATGATGTCTAGCTTTTGAGGTGTTTTTGGTCTACTTCTCCGTGTCAGATAGCTCCTATTTAAGTGATTTCTTGATTGAAACAGGTGTGGCAGTAATCAGGCCTGGGGGTGACTACAGAAATTGAACTCAGGTGTAATAAACCACCTTTAAGTTATTTTTAACAAGGGGGGGCAATCACTTTTTCACACAGGGCCATGTAGATTTGGAGTTTTTTTTTCTCACTAAATAATAAAAACCATCATTTAAAACTGCATTTTGTGTTCAATTAGGTTATCTTTAACTAATAGTTAACGGTTTTTGATGAACAGAAACATTTAAGTGTGACAAACATGCAAAAGAATAAGAAATCAGGAAGGGGGCAAATAGTTTTTCACACCACTGTATATACATACATGTACATACATGCATGTTCATACATGTATGTACGTACATGTATGTACGTTCATGTATGTATGTACATGTATGGCAGTGCACGTATGTGCGTGTATGTATGTATGTTTGTACGTGTATGTATGTATGTATGTACATGTATGTACATGTTTGTATGTACATGTATATATAGAGAGAGTTTAGCCTCATTTGTCTCTAATCACAAGTTGTAATTTGATCTCTCCCCTGTGTCACCTGGAAATTATGAGTCAAAAGCGGTACATTTGTTTTCTAGAATTTTCGGCCTCCAATTCTTAAGTCATAACGCACCAAAATATGACAGAATGGTCATGCCATGGCGGCAGAGATTGCAGAAAAGCTTATTTGAAAGCACAGGATGGTAAATATAGTCATTTGGTTCCCAACTGCTTCTGAGCTAAGTGCTTCTGCCATAATGTTACCAATTTTTGCCCTGATTTTGACTACTTTCTGCCTGCCGCCGGCACCGACCTCTGCCCTGATTTTGACTACTCACTTATTTGTACAGTTTAAACAATTTTAAGTGTCTTCATAAATTTAAGTAACTCACAAATTTTGTGTTCTAGTCTTTTATTTATATGCAGAATGTCTACCAGGCTTTTATTCTGTCATATTTTGGAGCGTTATGACTTAAGAATTGGAGGCCGAAAATTCTAGAAAAAAATGTACCGCTTTTGACTCAGACAGAAATGCACCGCCAGGGAGGTTAATAACAGGTTGTTAATGTTTCACCATGCAGTCAGGTTCCTAAGAGCTTTTTAATTGTATGATATAAGCCCAATGACAGTCGTATCATCCTTACCACAGAATATGTTGAGTTACTTATGGATAGGGTGGCAGTCCTGGGTGAACAGGCACGCCACTGCTCAGGGTAATGGTGGAGGTGGAGGATGTGCGTTTTCCTAACCTGACAGCTTTAGGCTCCCTGCACACTGCAAATCAGTTTTGCGATTCCGATTCCGTTTCCGATTCCAATTTGCAATTCCGATTTTCCCTGAATACAATAAACAGAAAAACGGAGGAAAAAACACAGCATGCAGTAACGATTAAAAATCGAAATCGGAATCGGATGTAAAAAACGATTAATTAGCAGAATCGGAATCGAAATCGCATGCAGTGTGCAGGGAGCCTGAGGGTGATTTGTAAGAAAGTCCAATAACCAGCTACAAATGGAAAAATGATTTGAGTAGCTGATCTACAATCTACAGCTGATCTACAATACTAATGCACAAATGTAGGTAGGCACAGGCACACTGCAGCCAGATGACAGTTAAATTGCATAGTTAGTAAGCAGCAACTGTTAATTCAAAAGCCAATCTGCCAGGAATCCTTTAAACTAACCGAAAGCTGTAAACATGCACGGACTTGGAAGCACCTGTGGGTGTTGGCTTGGTGTGGGTGGCGCAATTGTGAGCTGCGGCTTAGTGTGTGACGTTGCTTAGTGAGCCGGTTGTGGTGTGTGTTTGTGGCTTCGCTCATGCATATGTAAGTGCGCACTGAGGCACCTGTGGGTTGTGGCTTAGAGTGGGCAGTGCAGTTGTGGGCAGTGGCTTAGTGTACCAGCGGCTTAGTGTGGACTGCAAAGTTGAGGGCAGTGGCTTAGTGTGGGGGTTGGGTTATCCATTTGACAATCAGGGGTTTCCTGGTTTTACACTATCTGGTCCAGATCCCATACACTGGCAAATCCCTACAGACTGTCATCACTATAGGCTGCAACCTTCTAAGAAATACTCAGTCTGTCACCTTTCTATCTGAACAGCAGGATGGTGAAATCCAGGCAACAGCACCGAGCCTGAGATAGGCTCCCTCAGTTCATCACAGCTAATTTTTTGTGTGCTTTTTTACAATTTTTGTATAAAAGAGCTTTTATGACATTGAGTGTGCTAACTGTATATGGAATTAGGTGATCCATCCACAAGTAGGACCGGCACCACTCAAGTAGTATTTATAAGCTCTTTTTATTCAAGCAAACATGGCTAAGCAATGACAGACGCTGTTTCGGGCAAAGCCCTTTCTCAAATTGCAACAGCCTCAATTTGAGAAAGGGCTTTGCCCGAAACAGCGTCTGTCATTGCTTAGCCATGGTTGCTTGAATAAAAAGAGCTTATAAATACTACTTGAGTGGTGCCGGTCCTACTTGTGGATGGATTACTGAGGGTCTCTAATGGCACTGAGACCTTGACCAAGGCACACTCCAACGTCTTCTATTCTGTGGTGCTTCTCCTGCAATTTCGTTTACTATGAAATTAGTTGATAACATTTTTCCTAACAAAAGAAATGTCAAGAACATCCGTTCATTCATTAGTATGTCCTTGCAGCAGCCTTGCCTACTAAATAGCAAAGCGCTGGCTGGGAATCCCTGAACTCCCAAAAAGCCATCGCAGGCTGCACAGCAACTTTACTGACATCTAGTGAATATAGCCCAAGGTGAGATAAATCAGCAGTTACGACAGAAAAGACAGACAAGGAGAAACAAATCATGAAATAAAAAAGAGAGAGATAGTTTATGAGGTTTTATGAATATATGCTTGTTATGGGCTGCCATAAGCCTCCTCCATAGGAGGGGGTCATTGCTAGATGGCCCCTGACACATTCTATACAAAGCCTTACATGCTTAGCCTGCTATTTACCTTACTTTTCAATGTGTTGTGTGAGCAGTTCCTTACAAAAAACATAGTAGATTTTATATTTTTTACAGTCTGATAACAAAAGATTGATACTCAGATGAGCTCTTTAGCTTTGAAGCTAGTTGCACACATGGTCTGATGCGATCTTCTAGTGGTAAGATGCCCCTACCGCACCACATTGCACAGCACCATTGTAAGCAGATTGGTCCCTGTGGAGAACTGCGTCGATAGGGAAATCCATACAGGAAGTACACATCATTTCTCACAATATGGGCATGCGAGCTGCACGGCTACCCAGGCCCGGATTTACATCACAGGAGCCTATAGGCACAGATGTCCTTGCACCTGTCAGCACAGCCCCCAACTGTCCCTCTTTCAGAGGGGCAGTCCCTCTTTGGAAGCCCTGTCCCACTTTCCTCCTCATTTGTCCCTCTTTCAGGACTTTGTCCCTCTTTCTATGTATATATATGTATTTCTCTACTAAAATATGTGTCCTTTAAATTGATATATTACTAATTTTAAAATGTAAATATGAAGGAAAATGAACCAGGATAGAAAGGACCAGTGTGGTTTGAATTATAAAAAACCATATGTTTCTTATGAAATATTTATGGTATGCATGACTAGGGGCGCGACTAGGGCATGATGGGGACGTGGTCGCGGGTGCGGTAGGGGCGTGGCTTAAGTGTCCCTCTTTCTCATCTCAAAAAGTTGAGAGGTATGCTGTCGGGTTTGGCAGATATCAACTGCTTACTTTTTCACTGGAGTGGTCATCAGCTAATTCTGCATTGCATCAGGCACCTAATAGGCACACTGTCCACATAAGCACTATACTGTTGTTACATTAGGAGCAAGCTACCACTAATGCTGTGCCTGGTCAGCCAAATTCTAATAATGATCAATTCCCTTAATTCTAGCGATAGCACAAAGGCTTTGCTTGTTCACAACAATTATGATTATGCAAAAAAAATATATATAGATGTATACAGTATATAACAGATATTTGCTGAATAGTCTAAATATGGTATGCTGACATGGTCTCGAGGACCAAGGCAGCTGACCAAGTCTTAATGAAATGAGTGATTTGTCCAATGTTATTCTACTTTCTAAAAGCTGAGCAGTCAGCCAAATGGTCACTGACTTATTTTAGTATAGGACAGACAAACACTAACACGCATGGAAAAAAGAATGGCGTTTGATGGGTGACAGTAAATAATCCTGCTGAACACAGTAGCTGCGCTGTTCAGAAGCATGAGAAGCGAGGAGTGTGTGAGTCATGAGGCAACCATTAGATACTAACTCCTGTGTACCTCTCACAAGCACAGCTACTCAAGTGATCATATGCATGAATAGTATATTGTAAAATGACTTGGTATCATAATGCTATTGTAGGAATGAAATAAAGCATAGCTATAGGTGTTTTGAGCTGTATTCGCTATTTATGTACAGTGGCAAAGCAATTAGGGATGGTCGGAAATGTCGATTTCTGATTCTGCAGAAATTCCAATTTCCGCCAATGCCGATTACCGTTTTCACGGATTTCCGATCGGTTTCCAATTTCCGAGTTCAGATTTCCGAGTAGTGTTTTTTTGGTCATTTTTTGCATTCTCTGATTAGCCAAATATTTGTTGTTTCTGCATTCTCTGATTGGTCCATTGATTTTGAGTTCTGTGATTGGACTAAAATTACCGAATTGCAGCAATGCAGTATTTCTGCAGAAATCTGATTTCCCAGTTCCATTTTCCGATTTTCGAGTTCCGATCTAAAATTCAGATTTCAGATCAGAAATTCTGAGATTTCAATTACGCAAAATCCGAATGAGCAATAGGGGATGCAGAGGTTGTGACCCCACTGGGGTCCATGGTGCCCTCCCTCAACAGGAGTGCTAGCTCTTTATTGGTACTGTGCTGGTAATGATCACTTCTATAGATGCTGATGATTATTGTTCCCCAGCACCTACTTGACCTTCTAATACTGTGGTGGGCCTTGGCAGGTTTTGGTACACTATATTAATAGCTATGTATTTGGGGGCCTAATGTAAAACGTGCACGGGCCCAAAGTTTCTTAGCTCCGCCATCCAAGTTTATTGGGTGCTCTATATAGTCAGATTTTTTTCTCTTTTCCATTAACTCAGATCATTGAATCTACCACAGTAAATGATATGCAAATATTACAAAGGTGTATATGTATCATAACAAAATGCAACATGACAAAAATGACTCCATGTTTTAATGATACCCCCAACATAAACATAATATACTATTAACCCTCTATATCCTAGAATCCACCTCAATATAAATGTTTTAATGACTTAAAATTCCTCTCATTTTACCCCAATCCTACATAAAATAAATAAATAAAAATAAAACTCCTAAAGCTCAAAAACTTAATGAAGAATTCCAGCACCACCTTACACAGCACTGGAGTGTCCATGATCCTGAGCGAAATCCATCTAGCGTCAAAATTAACAGGACCAAAATGACATTGACTGTTGCATCATATCAACACCTGGTGTTTCAGAGAGGTGAGATGGCATCTGTCTTATCAAGGCCGCAGGGCTGGTCTAGTTACAATGATCCTCCTCCATGATCCAGTGCATGTTATTATGTAATAGCATGCCTCCAGGTCACTGAGAGGAAGTGACCAGCAGGGATGTGGATGGGAATGCACTTAGTAACGGCGGAGCAAGCCAGCAGGGAAAGGTGAGTCACTCCACTGATGAAATCTCTGCTGGGACCCCAGGGACAAAAATAAAGTTGGGGAGATCTGGGGGGGGGGGGGGGGCAGTGCTTGGGAGCCCTGGGCATGGGGCTTTTTATTTGACAAAATATATTCGAACACCACCATCAGTGTGTGATTGGGGTTACATTTAAAGGAAGTGCAGTATATCTAAAATGAAATAAATTTATCTTAGGGTTCCACTTTAAATGCTGGTGGTCTCATATATGTATATCCTGTAGACTAGAGGACTTGATTCTAATTTTGCCTCAATGTTAGCTGTATGATGTATGTGTTACAATACATGACTTGTGGAGAAAGAATGTCTTCTATATCATACTGCTCATTAATTAGGCCAGCAGAATAGACAGGCTTACAGTGGGAGGAATTTAGGGAGAGACTTTTGACATCTGTGTGATAAATGATTGTCATTTCTGGCTGGTTATTATTCCACATCATTCTAATAATCTAGTCTGCACAGCGAAGGTGACATTGAACTTACCTGGCTGTGCTACAGATGTGGTAGAAACTAATTGGTATAAAGGGTTAAAGGCATTGGGTTTGGTTATTTTCAGCTCAAATAATTTTGGTCTTCAGGATTTTATTACTAATAAATTATAATTGAATTCTGAAAATTGCAAGAGAAAGTTCAATCATGGGCATCATTTCAGTAATGGCGGCGTAAATATCAGAAGACTTAGTGTTAGAATGTTTGGTAAGGAATAACATATACAGTGGCTGGATTAACAAGGAGGTTAATGAAACTGTCGGCGATTCACTGATGGTAGTCTTTTTTCCCCCTCCTTTCAGAAAACAGTGTATTTTCCGGGGATATTTTTATTTCAAAGGACACTATGTCATTCAAATAATTTAAAGTTAACCTTAAGTGACAGGAGACTTGATGAGATATGTATGTACAGTGGCAAGCATACAGATATACTAGGTTATGTTCCCTTTCTTCTTTCTCTGTCTGAAAAAGTTAGTATTCAGCTTTGCAACTGCCAGTTTCTCTTCAGTCTGGGCCCAGTTGGATTACATGGTATATATATCAAAACAGCGCTACAATGTTAGTGTACCAAAACTAAAAAGTCACAAAACTTCAAATAGAAACTTCCAATAAAAAGTTCAAAATAGAAAGTTCAGATAAAAAGTCTCTGTGTATGCGCTTCTCTATGGGATATAGCAAACCCTTCTGCAAGATTTCTGTGTAGGTAGCGCTCCGCATAGATAGATGAATACAGGACGGTTTGTCCCCTTTAGGACCGCACTCACCCGTTCAAATGGACCACTGCTAGATTGGTCAATCGCATATTGCAGATATTCCTCGTTGGCATCCGTCCGTGGAGTCCTTGTTGCACTGCACGTTATCCGTGTAGGATGATGCCTCCAATGTGGGTAGATGACTCCAATGTCTTCAGTACTCCTCATAGAGGGTAGATACCTCCAATGTACCTCATAGAGGAAATGAATAGACCATAGCGTAACTCCGTAAAAAGTGTAACAATTTATTCCTTAAAAAAATTACTCACAAACATCGGCTTGGTACAGGCATTTAGAGTTAATAACGGGCTCTCCCCCGTGCCTCCCGGGTAAGGCCTACAGAGGTTTTCCGTCCCACTCGATTTTCGCCGTCCGTTCCGCGTTAGAGTATAGTTCCGGGTTGTCCCGTGGCTCCACCCGACGCGTTTCGTCACACGCGTGTATTCATCTATCTATGTGGAGCGCTACCTACACAGAAATCTTCCAGTTGGATTATAGGGTCCCTCACTGATAGGAATTACAGACATAAAACACTTTCCTGGCAGAGAATTTTGAGAGCAGGGGATAGATTACAAAGGTCAACAGTTCATATATTTTAGCTTTCTAAAACACAGGACAGACTTGAGCTGAGACAAAACAATAAATCTACTTTTTCACGTTTTTAATCATAACATGAAACTTTGGGACATCTAAAAGTCATTTTGAGAGTAACAGGACAGATACAATTGTTTATTTCATCAGTTTATTTTCACTTAAGATTCACTTTAAAGTCAGTACCAAGATATTTTGGCACAGGATCCTGAGTTCTCCCGGAAGCATCAGGCTGGTTTCGCTGGAAACCAGCAGTAGCGGTGCGATCGATGATTGCATCGCACCGGAACACTAAAAATAGCCTTCGGGGATTTCCCCGGTAATATGCAGTAATACCTCTTCTGGCTGACAGCCAAACAAGAAATGAGGCTCTTCAGCGCTCACTTCCTGTGGCCAAAAAAATAAATGTACGGAAGTGCAATGAAAAAATATGCACACCGCACCACTGTGGCGAAAACCATTTAAAAAAAATCTGTATCGCCATAGACTTATTTGACTTGTGGTCTTCCGCACACATCGGTGCCCAAGCTGGCTGCCAATGCGCAGATGCTCTAGCGTCGTGAATGTCACTTCCAGTGCATCGCATTGCATCGGCATAGTATAAAACACCCCACAGACTTTTCTATTTGAGCATTGCCGTGCAGTAGCGCAACGCAATGAAAATGCCCCAGTGTGAAAGGGGCCTCGAGAATTACATTGGTAATAGTTTGGGTGTAAATCAGAGGTGATTCTCCATAGTAGAGATTTGACAATGGACTTCATTAGATTAGATTCGATTAAAATACATTATATTACTTTTTAAGTTGAGGGTTTACCACCAACCACTATTCAGGCTCCCTCAGATCTACGTAAAAATCTTCTTGAAGACTGATCAAAACAAAACCACCACCATATTACTGGATAATACACTCAATACCTTTCTGCACCTCCTTGCACTCAATTGACAAAAGTAATAATATTTCCTAATTGAGTTGCAAGAGATATCGCAATCAAAAATCATAGTAGAAGGGCAGTAAATGCCACAATTCTCTTAAGCTTAGAATTAATGGTGCATGTAACCAGGCCAGTTACCATTTGAATTCGGAATTTACGATGTCTCTTCATCACCAGAGTCTGCTTTATGTCATGTTGAGGATTCTATTGATCTTATCCATTTAGATAGGATGCTTGGGAAAGCCTCCTTAGTAACAGTTAAGGCATCTAATTACATTTATGTTTGCTAAAGAATGTTTCTCCTCTGTATGTCAGTGTATATAAGCTGTGTTTTTCAGTTCTGGTCAGGAACCAGTCCGACGAAGGCTTTTTTTTAAGTCGAAAGCTCACTGTTTATCCATCTCTAAGTTAGCCAATAAATGGTATCATCCTGATTCAAAACTTCTTGATAGTAGAAGGGCAACACACTTCGTCTAGGAATGGGACAGTGCAAGATGCAGGGTCACTAGACCCAGACAGTCCTATAGTAGAAAGAGTTATCTGAATCATACCCCTTAAAATGCTAGCTTTCCTGAAATTCCAAAGGAAGGCAGCTGACATGTTATGAACCTCTCTGGTCCTTAGTCACAGCTGTGACAACTGATGGCTCTCTTTCTGTAATATAAAGAACTAATCAGTTAATTAGCCCCTGTTTTTTTATTCAAGCTATTTCATTCTACTCAGTATTTTTAACAAACTGAAACGAATTAGTTAAAATTGTCGCATAGTGTATGCCCATCTTTAGAAGCTATGCAACCGGGGTCTTTTCTGTGGGATAAGATGCCATGGGACCTTAAAGAGAAACCGTAACCAAGAATTGAACTTTATCCCAATCAGTAGCTGATACCCCCTTTTCCATGAGAAATATTTTCCTTTTCTTAAACGGATCATCAGGGGGCTCTGTATGGCAAATATTATGGTGAAACCCCTCCCACAGTGTGATGTCAGGACCATGGTCCTGACAGTTTCCGGTTTGTGAACCTCATTGCATTGTGGGAAATAGCTGTTTACAGCTGTTTCCAAAGGCCTTAAAAGCAAGAAGCAGCTACTTACGCTGACATCACCTGCCAGCAGTAAAAATGTCACCATGTGATAAATGTCAGAATGTAAATCAGAGAGAGGAAAGATTTTACAATGGGCAAACACTGACTAAAATATTTATACTTTAATATTGTAAAAATGAAGAACTTTTTATTAAATTATTTTCACCGGAGTTCCTCTTTAATTACTCATGGTTTGTGCGCTTATTTATGAGCAGTGACCTACATGGGCATGCTTACCATCTCAGTGACTTATATTTTATGTCTCCTTGGAAGAGTGGGGACTCCTCATCAAGTGCATGTTTTTCCCCAGTTTTATGGAATGGGTTTTGTGGATTGGTTGAAACTCCAGTTTTGATGCTTTTTATTAGTTAGTGGGGTATATACTGACTAAGCCATGCCTCCAGAATTGTATACCCTGTAAGTTAGGGATTCGGGAGCAGTTTTCTGAAACTTACAGGACAAAATACTTTTAAAAAAATTAATTTATTTCTCAAATTTTGACATGCATAATATTAACCAGGGCACACTTTTTATTAAGCCCCTGATGATGAAGCCCCTGATGAGTCACTGTTGTGAGGAAACTATGAGGAAGTGAATCCAGCGTGGACTGGCAGGGTGAGCTTGCGCCTGGAAGTCTATGAGGCAAGGAGACCATCCAGTTGGTCACGCGGCCACCGTATGGGGTAGAGCCCATTGAAACTCTGAGCATTTTTTATACTACAAAAGCATGTGAGGATTGCTTAGGTAAACTGCCCAAATGTGTTGTGTGACGGATCTGGCTGGGGGTCAAAACCTAAGGGTGAGAAAGATGACTAATGAAACAGATTTCTTTATGAACAACTCTGGAAGAAAACAGTTAAATAGGAACTGTATCTAACAGTTTAACTTCATTCCAATCAGTAGCTGATCCCCCTTTCCCATGAGAAATCTTTACCTTTTCTCGAACCACAAGTGTGCTGGCTGGCCATGCTGTCACTTCCCCCTTACTTCCCTCGCTCATCAGGCAGCTACAATTGCCCCTTAGTAGCCAGACTTACCCTCATTATTAAGTAGCATGAGGTGCCCTCAAGTATTAGGTAGCTAAAGGTGCCCCGACTGAAGGGAGATCTGGTCAGTGGAATGCTGAGACTCTGATGAGTAACCTCCCATTTACTCTCCACTCGGAATTCAGCATAAGTAAGGCACTAGGGGAGGGGAGTGAGCCGCTTTTCCATCACCAGGCGCCTGTATGCATGTGCCTACAAAGCCTTATTGTAAATCCGACCCTGTGTCGAATAGATCATGGGGGGGGGGCTGTATTGTGGTGAAATTCCTCCCACAGTGTGATGTCAGGATATGGGACAGCATAACCTTTTAGCCTGCCATATAGTGGTGGTGGTGGTGGTGGTGGTGGGGGGGGGGGGGGGGATGGGGCATAGATAATGGCAGTGGTATTGTGTGTGTGTTCTTTTTTTCTTGTCTGTCACCAATAAAGATGATTGTGGATCAGACAATATAAACAAAATGCATGGTGAATATCAATCATTTCTTGATCTCTCTTCTATTTTTTAACTTCTCACTTCACTTTGAAATGTACGGTATTTATTTATTTATTTATTTATTTATTTATTTATTTTCTCGCTAAAGTTCATCTTTAAGTTGAACAAAAACAATTTCTTTCAGGCTAGGCCAAACCATTCTATTTTCTTTAAAAACACCCTCGAAAGCATGAGTGTGTGTTTATGTGTGTGTCTAGTTTTGTCTGTGACTAATTCAGATTGTAGAAGTTGAAGACAGGGTTTGAAGCATATCAACATTTGTCTGGCTAAACAGTTCTAAAGGACAAAATAAAAACAACATAGGGAAAAAAAATTGAAGTCATTCACATTCTGCTCCGGTGGGCAGATACAACATTGCTAGCTTGAATTTACTTTCTAACCTTGCTGATTTCAACTTAGATGTGTTTGTTAGTAGGGAAATGATGTCCAGTTCTTCACTTTGTGCTGTTTTATTAATCTTGTGCTTTATGCAGATGGTAACCAAAAAACCCAAGCAATTGATTTTGTGTGCATTTTTATGTTTTCTACCTACATAGAGCACACGTTCAAGATAACAGCAAAAAGTCCAGTCACAAGTGCAGGATGTCATTTCTTTTTCAACACGTATTAGGTTTTGTTTATCCTCACACCATGTCAGGTTGAGTTAAATCATCTAGGCACTGTTTATGACATACTATAGCTCTATATGTTCTGGCATTGCTGCTACTCTTTTCTTTCTTTTTTTAGGACTGATGTCTGAAAAAAATGCAGTGTTTCCTCAGAAAGCCCTAGATTAAATCGCAATTGAAGGATTTATATACACTTTAGTTTTAGATAATGTTATAAGGTGTTAGAGCCTCTGAATTTTATTGCAGCACTGTGTGCCTATTTGGGAACATTTTTATTCCTTCTACTTCAGAAAGGAAGTGGGGGCATCTGACCTAGAGAGACTGCAAGGAATAATAATACAAAAAAATGTTGCAAAGAAGGAGACCTATAATATTTTTTTTATACTTTTATAATACTTTTTATTGCTCTGTCTCATTTCCTCATCCAGGCCTATCATTTTTATGTTAAATACACAAAGCTCTTGGGAGGTTTCTACCACATTAAAAACTAAAAACATTCCTGTAATTGCGCTTTAAAGAGACTCTGTAACAACATTTTCAGCCTTATTTATTCTATCCTATAAGTTCCTATACCTGTTCTAATGTGGTCTGTCTTACTGCAGCCTTTCCTAGTTGCACAGTGGCTGTATTATCACTGTTATATAATCTAATCTTCTTTCCTCTGACGGCTTTGACGGGCTCAGGCACTCAGGCGGGAATGTGCTGCTCTGCTTGTGATAGGATAGACGCTATACACACCCTCTCCATGCCCCCCTGCAGGCTCTGTGTGAGTCACAGACTTAGCTCCTCTAAGCCTATCACAAGCTGGTTAGCAGTTATGTCTTTTGTTTGTAAACACTGCCTAAAACTGGCAATTACAAGCCAGGATTGCAGCAGGGAGTGGCAAAAACAACAAGAGGGGCACAGGAGAACACAATGAATAGAATGGTATGCTTTTTATTGTAAGATTCTCTTTAAATTGTGATTATCTTAGAATTGTGGATAGCTGACTTGCTACACTGGATTCTTTGTTTTGTTACTTGTCTTAAGGGAAGCTTGTGTGGACTAAGGTTGTGTTTTTATGTTTTTTAGATTCCATTGTGAGAAGATATGTCATGACACTTTCATGTACTTGGTCATTATTTTTTCTATTTTTATAATTGCTACTGAAAATACACATTGTTTGAGTATAGTTTTCTAGTTTAGTTATACTTTTCACTACGTGAGACCTTGGAAATATCATACCGAATTTCTGGGTCTGAAGAGTCGTCAGTAATGAATATACATCATCGGGGGAAAGTTGGTTGAAGGTCCAGGGGAAGAAATATTCTATCAGCCTCACTTTGTTTCCAGGTTGGCTTATAACATGACACTATCCCCTTTTTCTCTTTTAAGACCTAAAATATCTAAATAAGTAAGTTGATGCTGAAAACAATTGTCTTTAAATAATAAGTTAAGATTCTGGATATTTTATGATTTGATCAACTAAGCGATTTGTCTGTGAATGGTTGGTAGCGGTCATCTGATAATGTCTGTCTCCTGTTTCCTGTTTCAGTCTAGACAGAAAGGACAACTAAAGGCCTGTACACACGCTGGACAGATATTGCCTGCCTGGGATTGGGACCCAATCGCTTGGGCGACACTGCTGTAGAGATGCGTCATTAGCCTGCAAGCTATGACCTTTTCTGTTGCAATCTGGGGGTCGAAGGGCTTACAGAGCAGTGCAAAAGTGGGCAAGGAGAACAAAGCTATTGGCAGTCACTTGGCTAGATTGATCTGCCAGGTGGATCCAGATGCGTAGCTTTGGGGGGGAAGGGCAAGGGGTACAGATGCCTCCAGGCGCTGGGAATAGAGGGCGCTCAGCCACTGCCGCTATCTGCCGTGGAAAATCTTACATTACACTACAGATACTGTGAATGGACGTACAGCCCGGAGTCAGCTTAGCTACTCAGCTACAAGCTTCTTCCTCTCCCAACCCCTCCCCTCTGTTGTGCTTCCTAATGATTGGGTGAGGGGTGGAAGAAGGAAGGAAGACGAGCAGCAGCAGCAGCATTTGAAGCAAGAACGAGCCAGTGTAGGGACAGGACAAGTATGAATGAGACTGGAACTGGTGCTCTGATTTAATATCACAAAGGGCTGTCAGTGCCCCCCTCCTCTCCTCTGTGCAGCCACAAGCCTGCTGTGCGTAACAGGATCAGCAGACCTATTCCGGGACAAAAGTATTCACAGACAAAGACAACTTTTTCCCAAAGTTATCCCAAAGCCTTGACCTTGCGTCCTCTGACAGGCATTATCAGGGCAATAAATTGATTATCTCCCAGCTGTTTAATTATGCTTGATCTGCAGTGTAAAGATTGTGTTCCTGCTATGTATGTATATATATATATATATATATATATATCCTGCTGCCTGCATGCTTAAAGAGAATCTGTATTGTTAAAATCGCACAAAAGTACACATACCAGTGCGTTAGGGGACATCTCATATTACCCTCTGTCACAATTTCGCTACTCCCTGACGCATTAAAAGTGGTTAAAACAGTTTTTAAAAGTTTGTTTATAAACAAACAAAATGGCCACCAAAACAGGAAGTAGGTTGATGTACAGTATGTCCACACATAGAAAATACATCCATACACAAGCAGCCTGTATACAGCCTTCCTTTTTAATCTCAAGAGATCATTTGTGTGTTTCTTTCCCCCTGCAGCTATCTTCCACTGAAGTGTCAGGCTGTTTCTTCCTGCAGAGTGCAGACAGCTCTCCCCATATGTAATTCCTCAGTATGTGAACGCCCAGCCAGCTCAGAGGACGATTTATCCAGCTTGTAAAAGATAATAGAGCAGAGAGAAGTAAATAACACACAGGCAGTGTGCAGAGAGGGGCCTGGAGGGGGGAGATGCATCACAGAACCACAACACTGAAGAACTTGGCAGCCTTTCAGACACAGGCCGACAAGTCTGACAGGGGAAAGATACATTGATTTATTACAGAGACTGTGATAGTGGAAAGTGCTGCAGTAAGCCAGAACACATTAGAATAGCTTTTGGAACTTGTAGGATGATAAAAAACAGGATGCAATTTTTGTTACGGAGTCTCTTTAAAGTGTACCTGAGTTGGGGCCCCTTTAATAATGTATATATACCTGGGGCTTCCTCCAGCCCCTCCGGCCTGATTGCTCCCTCATCATCCTCAGTCGTCTTCTCCTTTGCCCACAACTGGCCCTGAAAAATCCTCCAGTTGGCACATCCACAGTCCGGCCAGGCGCTCTCCCCTGTCTTGCTCCCGTTGCCAGGAGTATACTGCGCAGGTACAGAACGATCCAGGAGATGGGAGCATGCACGCAGCCAAGACCGCGCATGTGCAGTTGGCCCCAGACCAGAGGACTTTCCGGAGCCAATTGCGGAAGAACGAGGAGTCGGTAAAGGAGGGTGTGTAAGCATTCAGGCCGGAGGGGGCTGGAGGAAGCCCCAGGTATGTATGTTTTGTCTATATGCGCCTATCTCAGGTTCCCTTTAAGGTAAATACTCCCCCCACAGAGGAAGATGGATCCAGCGATGTCAACACAAGCATTCAGCAATCCATCTTCCAGCCGGTGGGTATGCACAATGTTACAAGACAAGTGCAACCTGGAAGTCAAGCAATCACGGTACTTTGCCCGGAGTTGTTGAGGGTCTTAAATATCTGATCTGCCGTGAAGGTCATTATATATACAATGTATGACCAATACTGATATACAGTAGTAAACTCTGTCGTCAGGTCCCGACCATGCACCTGTATGACCAATCCTGGTCTAGTAATCTTAGTCCCTGGGTCCCGAAAAGTGTTTGTATAAATATACAATGTATGCCCAATTCTGATATAGTAAACTACTTGTCCCTGTCCCTTGAAGTTCAGTATAAAGGGATTGTACCATATATGGAAGCCTGCTGTTTTACAGATGGGCTATGTACAAATTTGGCTCCACCCATGACCATGCCCACACTCTGCATTACCACTCCTTCTTTGCGCAACACACGGCCACCTGTTGGGGGGGGGCGCTAAGCCGGTATTTGTCGCGGAGCGCTGAAAACCCTAGCTACACCTCTGGGTGGATCACTGACCAGGACGCAGGTGGGAATCGGGGGCTGCTATACACACTCTGGATTATCAGCAGAGGCAATTGTTATGAGCCTCCTAAACTCAGCTTAATCTAGCATGTATACGGACCTTAAAGGAGTCGTCAGCCAAATCATGCTGCCCAATGATATACTTAACCGCCCCGGGTAAGTATATCATTGATTGACAGTGACGCTCATGCAGGTGCAGTAGAGGACAACCTCGAGGTCAGCCTCTGCACTGGCCCGGACACCGGGCCCCGCAGCCGTGAGCAGACATGTCGGCTGCAAGGGGTTAGAGGAAGGGGCTTCCTCTAACCCCTTGCAGCCGACATGTCTGCTCACAGCTGCTGGCCCGGGGTCCGGGGCGGTGCAGAGGCTGACCTCGAGGTTGTCCTCTACTGCACCTGCATGAGCGTCACTGTCAATCAAGTCCACGTTGTCCGCAGTGTACTGTGCAGGTGCAGAATTACTGTGCCTGCACAGTACACTGCAGACAACGTGGACTTTATTGACAGTGGTGCTCATGCAGGTGCAGTAGAAGAGACCTCGAGGTCGGCCTCTGCACCGGCAGGGACCCCAGGCCGGCGGCTGTGAGCGAAGATGTGGCAAGGGACATGTCGGTTGCAAGCGTCTGGAGGAAGCTCTGGGGAAGCATGATTTGGCTGACAATTGCTTAAAGATGTTACCTTGACCAGCTACGGTATTTGGAAACTTACAAATCAGTCACCTGATCAAAATGAGCATACACGTCCACATGATTTCTTGTCAAGGAGAAATTATGTAAAATAAAATGATCAGGTACAGTAATGATGAACTTTCTAAAAAAACTAAAAATGAAATGTGATTTTTTGATTTGGTTATTGTACTGAATACAGCACAAATGAGAGTACTAAATGCAGCACAAACGATTGCTCTCTGTGCTTCAGAAAAACCTTCACATGTGGCTATTAACTTAACAATTAAGAAAGATCAGAACAAAATTATTCCAAACACGATTTTAGTTTACACAATGGCTAGCAGCAGCTCATGGAGTCCTTTCTCAGCATTGCTGTTATTATGAATTCTTTACGTTCACCTCTCATACATCTTCTGGAATGTTTCCAATTCTTCCATAGCTGTTCAGTGACACATTTTGCTTAGTAGATCACGCTGCCTCTGTTAGCATGGCCAAATGAAGCAAATAGTCAGATTCTTTATATGTCAATGCATATTATTCATATTTAGGTTTTTATACAGAGTAATATGTGTCAGATGTTAAATATTTCATTTTTTTCGCTGGTATATACAAGTACAATTTAATGTGAAAGTAAAGAGCTACATATTTGCACTGTTCATTATATTTAGACTCAGTGAACTTCTCTTCATTATATATTTAAACATTTGCTACTGACACTGCAAAAAAATTCTCACATATACTTGCAGTTTCTTGTAATCTGCCTTTAAGCCAATGCGAAAACAACAGAAACATTGACTATGCTGTGTCTGTAATTTCTTTTTTCCTTTATTTTTGGAAGGAACTTTCGGGTTGACTGCCTGTATTCTGAGCTATGTGCAGAACTCATTTAGACTTAAATTGTACTTGAATTCATTAGTGAAGGCTTACTAACTGTTTGGCTGTTGGCTGATTTATCAAATCAGCCTGCTATCAGCCCAATGGGAAATATCTTCTAAAGGAATCAAAGAAGGTCCTAACAATGTGGCCCCACACCATCACCATGCCCCACAGCCTCTGCATTAGTGTTTTAGGGTTGGATTATCCACAAGACAACCCAACTCTGGCAGCAGCCTTGTGCCATGTTGAAACATCTGTCAATAAGAGGCCTCATGTTGCTAGAGTGCAGAACAGGCGAGTTATCTCACCACAGACTCCACAGATACTCACCATTCTACATGCATAATACTAGAGGATACATGTAGCTATTTAATGCTGTTAGGCAAGTCTGGCTACTTAATACTGGGGGCTACCTCTGATTTCCTAATACAGGTAGGCACATCCAGTTACCTAATACTGGGGGCACCTCTGACTACTTAACCTCTGGCTAACTAGTACTGAAGAGGCACATCTGGCTACTGAATACTGGGGGGAAACCTCTGGCTATGTAATACTAGGGGGAAAATCTTGCTATATAATACTTAAGGGCACATCTAGCTACATAATACTGAGAGGGCATATCTGGTTACCTAATATATGGGAGCACCTCTGGCTACCTAAGATCATTTGGGGGGCATCTCTAGCTACCTTATACTATTTGTGGGGCACATCTGAATACTGGGGGAAGGGGCACTTCTGACTACCTAATACTGAGGGGGGGGGGGGGGGGTACCTCTGGCTACCGATTACTAGTAGTGCTCATCTGGCTGGTATCTAGGGGTACATGACTACTTAATTGTTGTATCTGGAGGCACATGGCTACTTAATTATTGTATCTAGGGACATTCTGAGCAGTGGAGCTATTCTTTATAATAAAAGTTTAGTGATATGTGGCATTATGAGATAAACATATGTACATGTAGCACCAGCACTACTAAGAAATTTGTTTTTATTACATTAAGTAATACAAAAATAAAGTTGCTATGTATGCAAATGAGCTTGTCAAACAGCTTGTGGAATTCAGAAGGTTCAAAGGGTCATCACTTTAGCTCAGCAAAGCAGATTTGTCAGGGCTGCTATTTCGAATCATGTCTTTAAATGAAGCCCTTTAAACTGAACATAAAAATATGAGATTCGGTTCTAGGCTATATTTTTCTGTAGTAAAACACATACCATTAATTTTCTCATAAGTTTATCTTCACATCACATTTGCTTTAAAACCCATCCTATATCTCTCTATATATAACAGAATTTTACAATGGTTTTTAGTTATTGATTCTTAATATTTGACCATCTTTGTGTTTAGTTTCAGTGTCATGGTAGTGATCACTTTCAATTGCATAATGGTCCACTGTCACAATTCAGTCCTGTAATCCTATATAAGCAAACATTTTATTTTCTTCATAGTCTCGATTAAAGAGGGAAGGAGATCATTCACTCAAAAATCACTCATTTGGGAGACTTTCATATTCTAAGTAAACTATTAGGAGATTAAATCGGATGAGAATAATCCTCCAACCCAAAAGCTCCTGCAGAAGAACAAAAGAGACATGTTGTCTTTAAAAATGTTTTTCAAACTTCACGACTATAAGTTGCCAATATGTCCAGTGAATAGGGTTGCTCATTCGAAATTGAAATTTCTAATCGAAAATGGGTTTACCACAGCAGCAATCAGTGATTGGAAATATTTTGCGGAATTACCATATTACCCAGGCCCGGATTTACATCACAGGAGCCTATAGGCACAGATGTCCTGGCACCTGAGACTTTGCCCTCCATGAACTTACAAACCCCCGCTGAACTGCACCGCAAGTGTGCTGGCTATCCCAGCTGCCACTTCTCCCTTACTTTCCTTGCCCCTTAGTATTAGGTAGCCAGAGGTACCCTCAGTATTAAGTAGCTAGCGGTGCCCCCGACTGAAGGGAGATCTCGTCAGTGGAATGCCGATAGCTGGGTGAGTAACCTCTCATTTACACTTTGCTTGAGACTCTGCATAGGGAAGGAGGGAGGGAGGCGCTTGGGGAGGGGGGTGAGCCACCTTTTCATCAACAGGCGCCTGTAGGCACACGCCTACACTGCCTTATGGTAAATCCAGCCCTGATATTACCTCAACTTGGACATTTTAGCCCAGTCACAATGATTAACGGGACCCTGAGCAGTGCTCTGAAAAAGAACTGATTTGGACATACCTGGGGCTCCCTCCAGCTCCCCGTAGTAATCCGGCGTCTTCGGCTAAAGTCATGCATGCGCGCCATCACGCCGGTCTCCATAAGAGTTCTGCGCAAGTGTGGTTCAGTCTTTAGAGAACCGTGTATGCGCAGGACTTTTACACAGACAGGCATGATGACGCGCCTAAGTCGCCGGATTACCGGAGCCACCAGCAGGACCGTGGAAAGAAAGAAGAGGATGACAGGGGACCTTGCAGCCTACGGGGGCTGGAGGAAGCCCCAGGTAAGTCCAAATGTATTTTTCAGGGCACTGCTCAGTTTCCCTTTAAAAGCATTGGACTAATCACAGGCTGCAGCATTTTTCCATGAAAATCGGAATACCATGAAAATTTTAGACCAATCACAAGACTCGGTAAATCTCTGTAGTATGTGAGTCTTGTGATTGGACTTAAATTTACGTGGTATTTCAGTTTCCACAGTAGACTACTGCATTCTCTTATTAGTCCATTACTACCAAATATTTCCAAATTTCAAGTGTTGTGATTGGTAGAGATGGCCTGAACCGTTCGCCGAGCGAACATCTCTGGGCCTTCTACTACTTCCGGGTAGCTATGACCCAGAGTAGTATGCCTGCGCTGCCCGGCAGAGCGCATCCTTGATTGCGCTCCTGTTGCCGGGCACTCTCTGTGCATGAGCGTGACGTCGTTCATGACATGCGCAAGTGCCCGGCAACAGGAGCGCGATCTAGGACGTGCTCTGCCGGGCAGCGCAGACATACTACTCCGGGTCATAGCTACCCGGAAGTAGTAGAAGTCCCAGTGATGCAGAGATGTTCGCCGGCGAACGGTTCGGGAACCGTTCGCGACATCTCTGGTGATTGGCCCAAAATTTGAAATTTTATGCCAATCACAGGACTCAGAAATACTCAGTCGTGTTGGACCAATCAGAGAATGCCGAGGTTTATACTGGAAGATGGAAAAATTCTGCAGGTTGGGATTGGTCCAATGCTTCCATCTTGGAAGTATTTGGCAAATCAGAGAATTTGGTAGTGTATCAAAATGTCCGCATAATAGTTTGTTAAATATAACAGATTCCGCAAAACAACCTTTCTTTTTTTAATGACTTAATTTTATTTAAACATTTTTAAAAAAAAAAACCCTTTCTTTGGAAATCTGTAATCGATATCAGAAATTCGCATTTCCGCGGACATCGGTAACCTGCATCTTCAGTAATAGGAAGTACTAGTTTACAGAAGAAACATGGAACTGTGTGACTACAAGAATCTGAGACCATATGGCAGCATAGTAAAAGGAGGGAATATATAAGGGCTGGTTCACATGCATATGTTGTGCTAACATACATGTTCAGCCCAATGTAAACATATCTCCAATACAATGGCAGGCTTACTATTGATTAGAAAAATATGCAGAGATGCATGATTGTAACATAAAGCACAGAATCACCATAGGCTTATCTGAAAGGGCAAAAGCATTCCCATTGCATGTCCGTTGTGTTACAGTGCAATTGTGCCAGGCGCGGAGTGAATCTTCCCAACTGAAATCAGCATTCGAAAAAAGTTGCATTTTGTGTCTAAGTTTTCTTAACTTTTTCTCCTCACCGGAGCTGCTGATGTAGCAGCAACTGTCGGTAATGGGATGTAATACTTCTCTTTGAACAGAGTTGCAGTGGAATGTCAAGCTAACACTGAGCAATGTACTTTACCTTCATAATAAATACCTGAAATGTTCAGACTCAGACGTTAGCAAGCCTTTCAGGAGATGAGCATGTTAAGGACAATCAATCAGGCAGATGCTTGTGTCAATCTGGATGTAGTTGGGATGAACTTTAAATGTGATTTTGGTGACAGAGCCACTATGAAGAAACCATTACACTGTGTTCTATATTACTAATGAAAGACTCCTCTACCCATCTGTCAGCTCATACCTGGGAAAGGGAATGTGTTTCTGCATTTCACAACTTTGTGGGGATAAATTATCCTAGCAGAATGTTTGTTTTAAAATCTGACTATAGTTTTACATATGAACAAGAAGCAAAAAGGTTATTTATTTGAATGCATCACCAGTTTGTGAAAGTATAGTGTTTGGATAAAGTTAGTGTTTTCCTGAAGTTAGGTTCTATATTTTGAAACCATATAAAACACAAAGGCCCATATGCAATTATCTTTTCCTACTGAGTTTTCTCCTAGGAGATAATTTTTCAACTTCTTTTTAAAATAGCATTTCAACACTTTTCAATTGAAAAAGTACTAATAAGTAGATGAAAAAGTACAATCAAAATTATTTTAAGTATTTTCTCCCTTGCTAGTGTCTGTATACTCGTGCGCGCCACCCTGCTCCAGCTAGCGTACTGGGCGCGGAGCAGGGTGATCTGGCTGCCCGCGCATCCTATGGCGCAAGACTCACGGCCACTACCTGGCACACGCTGCGGCAGGGACAGGAGGGCCTGGGCGGGGCTTGGTGGCAATTGACAGTTGAAGAGGCAGAGCTCAGGTAAACAGCTCTGCCTCTTCTTGGCAGCATTTTATGCGACCAAAAGGGTCATGATAAGAATGAAAGTCAATTCTGGGGAAAGGAACACTTGCGGGAATGCGGCAGAACACATTAAAAACCAATGTGAAACACATCTGAAGCATAAAATGAAGAAAAAAAATCACTTCAGATTCTCTTTAACCCTCCTGGCGGTTTGCAAAAAAATCGCCAGGGGGCAGCAAATCTTTTTTTTTAAATTTTTTTTTTTTTTCATGTAGCGAGACAAAGTCTCGCTACATGATAGCCGCTGCTCAGCGGCATCCCCCCAGCCCCTCCGATCGCCGCCGGCGATCGGAGATCCGGAGATCCCGTTGAAAGAACGGGATCTCCTGGAGGGCTTCCCCCGTCGCCATGGCGACGGGCGGGATGACGTCACCGACGTCATCGACGTCGTGACGTCAGAGGGGACTCCGATCTGCCCCATAGCGCTGCCTGGCACTGATTGGCCAGGCAGCGCACGGGGTCTGGGGGGGGGGGGGCGGCCGCGGCGAGAGGAATTGCGGCGGATCGGCGGGTAGCGGCGGCGATCGGGCACTGCACGCAGCTAGCAAAGTGCTAGCTGCGTGCAGCAAAAAAAAAATTATGCAAATCGGCCCAGCGGGGCCTGAGCGGTGCCTTCCGGCGGCATAGCCCGAACTCAGTTCGGGCTTACCGCCAGGAAGGTTAAAAGGCATTGTATTGACAAATGTGAAAATATCACCTACGAAAAAAATCAGGAGAAAAAGTTAATTGCATATGGCCCCAATAATTTTTCATCTTCTATTTAGAATAACTTTTCTGCTCTTTGCAATTAAAAAAAAGTACCAAAAAGTAGGTGGAAAAGTAATATCAAAAATATTTTAACAATTTTCTTGCTTGCTGGTAATTTAAAAGGCATTTTATTGGCAAAAGTGAAAATATCACTTAGGAGAAAACGTAGGAGAAAAAAGATAATTGCATATAGGCCACAAGGCCCATATGCAATTCACATTTTCTCCTAGTTTTTCTCCTAGGAGATATTTTTTCATTTTCTTTTTAAAATAACTTTTCAGCATTTTGCATTTGAAAAAGTACCAAAAAGTAGGTGAAAAAGTACTATCAAAATTATTTTGAGTATTTTATTGCTTGCTGGTGGTTTAAAAGGTACCAGTCCATATTATATTAAGTTGTGAAAAGATCACCTTGGAGAAAACTCAGGAGAATAAGTGAATTGCATATGGGCCAAAGAGATTTAACTAGAGTGGTACCACACTGAGAATGTTGGGGTTTTGTAATAAAAACTCCAGAAATAGGTACATGTTTATGGTCATCCTGTGTAATACAGAGAGCAGGCAAGTGTATATCGACCACTTATCTTAACCTCCCTAGTGTTATGATTATTTCCTGATTTGGGGTCTAAAAGCCATACAATTTTCACATGTTTTTAGAACCTAAAAACAAGAAGAAGGAAAAAAAACATACCACAGTGAGATCTGCAGCAACTCCTGCATATAACTCACCCAGGCACTGGATTACTGCTCTGAGCTGCGGATTTCCATCCCAAGCCTGACTCGGGATTACCGCTAAAGAGGTTAAGTAACATGCACAAGTTGAATTACTGTTATTTATGACCTGATCACTCAGATAACAGTGTTAGGCTGAGTTATGTACAGATGCAGAAGCAGCCTGGAGGCAGGCTATAAATCAGGAGCATGACAATAACTGCCGCAACCCTTGCCGTCCTAAAGGAAGGCTGATGAGGGCGCTCCTGTACATAATGTAGAGCAGCAATGGAGTGCCATCCATTACCTCCTTCTGGTGGCGGGACAGGTCCTCTTCATTCCTCTTCAGTGTACAAGTGCTGTACAGCCAATCACCATGCGTGTCCAGTCAGGGACTGGAGCTGCATGATGATTGGCTGCACAGTACTGCACTGGAGAGGAGTGAAGAGGACCTGTCCTGCTGCTGGAAGGAGGTAATGTAAAGCACTCCACTGACGCTGCCGATACTGAGGGTTGGGGTACTATATCGGGGAATGTGCTATAAAGAAGCACTAATTTGGAGGTCAGACTGATAAGGGGCACAATAATAAAAAGCATTAGAATAGGTTTGCAGTATTACAGGTGGCACCATAATAAGGTGTAGCGTAATAAAGAGAATAGTTGTGGCGTCTATAGCAAGAGAACACTATTGTGCGCTAGTATAATAGGAAACACTGTAAGGAAGAAAAATGGAATGAGGGCTGCTACAATGGACAACCACGCCCACTTAAAAGACCATGCGTCCTGCGAAGTAATTTCCCACTCCCCCATTAATGCAGAGGTCCTTGAGCTCCAAAAATTATTTGAAGAGTTCCCCCAGGGTAGAATGGCTGTGCTGGACTATCACTTATTCTTCGTCTTCAAAGGCTGCCAAGGCAGAGTTTCATGCAGCGTGTGTATGTAGCCTAGCGTGCCCTTCCCCCCTTGTGAGTCAATCTTCATGTATGTTCTGCTGTATTGTATGCTACACAGGAGCAATTCTTGATGCTGGTTGACAAAATGCAAATAATAAATATTCACATATTTAGCACCTGCATTTTTCTTTGCATTAAAATGTATGGTTTTAAGATATGAAGAGAATAAACATATTTAACTCTGTGCATTCAATCCAAGTTGTTTAAAGAGTAACTGTTAGCCCCAAAAATGAAATTTAAATCTCTATTGCAATGTTTTATTTACATTTTAAGGGAGCCAAAAAGGCAATGCAGAAGTTAAAAATCAATCTAATTTTTTTACTATGTAGCCTTTTCCCCAGGGCGCAAAGCCGCATAACAGATACTGCTGAGCATGCAGAGCATGCCCATGTCTGCCCGACCCCCCCCTCTCCCCCCCAGGACCAGGTGCCGATATATTATCACCCCAAACAGCTGACCGCTCTGACATGGAGAGAGAGCGGGAGCACTTCCAGCGCCGCCACCACAGAGCAGCCGCCGCCAAGTCACATGTGAGAGAATCACGAGCAGGAGAGAGATGCACGGCGGCGGCTGCTCTGCGGTGGCGGCGCTGGAAGTGCTCCCGCTCTCTCTCCGTGTCAGAGCGGTCAGCTGTTTGGGGTGAGAATATATCGGCACCTGGTCCTGGGGGGGGAGAGGGGGGTCAGGCAGACATGGCCATGCTCTGCATGCTCAGCAGTATCTGTTATGCGGCTTTGCGTCCTGGGGAAAAGGCTACATAGTAAAAAAATTAGATTGATTTTTAACTTCTGCATTGCCTTTTTGGCTCCCTTAAAAAGTAAATAAAACATTGCAATAGAGATTTAAATTTCATTTTTGGGGCTAACAGTTACTCTTTAAAGGAAATTGTCACTTTTGTTAGAAAAACTAACCTCGATTCATTCCCTTCAGCACTTTTATATTGGTTAACTGAAATGTTATTTAACCTTAGACTGCCAGCAATTTTGTTTTTTAACAGCTACATGCCAGTGCCAGCTGTGTTTGAATTTTGTTGATTAATTGTCTTGCCCCAAACTACATTAAAGCGGTTTAAAACTCTGACAAAATTTTCAACAAAAATGTGTTTTCCTACTTTTTATAACCCATACAATTATCATATTTGCTTTTGTGGACAAGTACTATTATTCATTTAGGCATTATAACTTTCCAAAGTTCAGTTAATTTATTTTTAAAGCTGCTAGTGCATTTTATTTATAACTGTTGTAATTCTGTTGTGAATGCAGCAACCAGTGATTTCTGACCTGTTTCATCCCAGGACTCATCAGCTGAAGTCCTGCACAGCCAGAGAATGTTTACATAAATGTATCAAGTAAAGAATGTGTACACAAGATAAGCTTAACAGCAGTTCCGATGCGGGTTCTCCCTGCAGAAGAAAGAGTCAGCCCTGTGATGTAGCCCTTTGAATGCTGTTTTACTAAAAAGAAAACATTGTGTTAGTATATTATATGCTGTAAATAATCTTTTAGAGCAAAAAAGAAATGCTAAGTTATATTCCGCTTTAACCAAGGTTCACAGTAGGGATTGTCTATGAGGTGCAAAAAAAATGAGATGATTGAAACTTATGCTAATCATTATGATGCAGAATTTTGCTATTTATTATGAAAATCTAAACTGTAAATGTACTAATCAAATCTTGCGGTGAAAGCATTGAATGTATTTGCAGTAACAATTGCATAATTCTGCATCAATTGCAATATTTGCATATTTTAAGTCTAGCAGAATATTGCCACTGAGCCAAACCTTTGTACTACATGTCTTTAAACACCTTGGCAATGAAATATGGGGAAATAAAAACACCTACAGGCATCCGTTGTAGAAGGAATTTTGGACTAAAACGTAGTCCGTGGCGTATAGAAGCAGAAACGCCTACAGACATCAGCAGTGTAAGGGTTACGTTTTATTGCTTTGTTGTTATGTGCTTATAAAAGTAAGTAACTGTACTGTGTTTATAACAGAAACTTTGAGGTAGGATTGTTAAAGTGTGATGCCCATCAATGGAACAGCAACATTTTAGAAAATGATTAACAAAGGGTTCATGACATAAGTAACTAATAACTTCTGCTGCAAGGTGTGAGTACTAGATAATCTTATGAAAACAGAATGGTCCAATCAGAACAGCTGCCAAGGTTGCAAAGAACAATGCTGTTAAAGAAGCACCCAGGGAGGGGGCTAAATAAATGAGGTGGCTTAGCTCAATAAGGACAATCTCATAGCTTACTCTCATGCATTGAAGCGCTCCATGCATACTGGCTCTACATACTCTGGCACTTTTATTGGCCTCAGGAAGCGGGCTTAGACCCGTAAAATGCGTTGCCTGTGCAAAAATAAAATTCTCTTATTGAGGTAAGCCACCTCATTTATTGTTTTTACTTTTGTTTTTAACTCAGTTATATAAACCCCTGGGCACTTCTTTCCCCACATTGTGCTTAGTCACCCCCCCCCCACACACACACACACACACCTGCTGTGGGAGGGGTTCAAAAATGGCCCACAACTGAAGCCATTATTGTCTTTTAACCACTTTACCTCCCTTGCTACGCTTATCTACTCCCCACAAAACTTTACTTGAAGCTCAGGGGAGTAGATAGGCGTACTTGTGGTAAACAGTGTGCTGTATGCCCAATAAGCTATCTGATTATGTATATAGGGTATCATTTTAACCGTGACAAGTGAGAGAATAGATTTTGTGTGGTTTGACAACTGAGGGCTAAGTCATGTGATTTTTTTTTACCGGAAAACTGAATGAAAAGCAATAAAACTGTTATTTTCATGTACTCTATACCCCTAAATAAATACTTGTAAAAAAACAAAACAAAAGTGACAGCATTGAAAAGAGAATACATAGTTACCCTAGGGACTTAGCTTTTAAAATATGTATGCCATGAGAGTGTATTACTGTTAATGATGAAGATAAGGGCTCTTAATTACTGATAGAGTACAATGAGAAAACAAAAAACACAAACCAGAAACTAATATATTATCGCCATACATTGTACTAGGAACATTATTTAAATGTTGAGATAACCAGGACAAATTAGCAAATACAATGTGTGGGTTTTACCTATGGTAACATTGTTTATTTGAAAACTATAGTGCATGGAAATGGAGAAATAGTGTATTTTTTCTTTTTTTTTTTTTTTCATTTTTCCCTTTAAAATGCACAGATAATAGCATAATTACTAAAAGCAAATATCACCCTCACAAAGCATAATTTGTGGCAAAAAAAACAAGATATAGATCATTTACATCTGATGAGTAGCAATAAAGTTATTGGTGAATGAATGGGAGGAGCGCTGAAATGTGAAAATTGCTCTGGTTTTTAAGCAAAAAACCCTGTGGTGCTGAAGTGGTTAAAGTAGAAGCGACCGCCACTAGTCCCAGTCTGGGACACCCCAAGATGGGTTCATTATCTCCACCTGCTAGCCCTTTTATCATCATACTGTTTTCAGTGTTACTGACATACTACACCATTTGGGCTCCAGATTTTTGTTTTTTCTCTTCTTTCCAGGGTGTCCTGACACCCCATCCACTGCATGAAGCTTGCAAAGAAATGCAATTTAAGTTTGCTGTCAGATCTGGAAATTCCTAGCTGGCTGCAGATTGAAGTGGAGAGATCATTTAATAGCATTAAAAAATGAATTGTGCAGTACCAGTATTTGTGTATTAAAAATGTGTCATAATGAAAGTGGAATTTCCCTTTCAATTTACTGTATTTGGCTATATTAAAAAAATCTGTTTCTACTCTTAATACTGTTTTTAGGCATAGGCAAATAAGCAGATATCTGTGGCGCCACCTGGTGCAGGAGGTGCCACAGACACTTTCCTTTATGAAATGAAAATACACCGGTGCAAGTTACCTGATGGAAGATGATGGATAGTAAATATCTATGATGTATGTATAGTGCAAAAAGCTCACAGTAGTATTTTGTTAACATGTGAAATTGTACCCTCTGATTAACGTGTTAATACCTACCTGTACATATGTAACCTCTGATTAGCACAGCAGTCACCTGAGCATGCAGTAAATGTGTGACTTTAGCCCCTAACTGTCTTCTAGGTGTTTTGTGTTATTTTTTTGTTTTCACCTTTGGATTTCCTGTGTTATGTGTTTTCTAAAGCAAGGTTTGTTGTAGCATTCCTTATAACCCCATGTTGTAGCATTCCTTATAACCCCATGTTGTAGCATTCCTTATAATTCCCACAATCATACAGTTTTACTTATCATTGTTTGCTGAACAAAAACTGATTAATCATTTTCATATTTCAGTGCAGACCAGAAAAATATTGGATAGTTTGAGGAAGTTCTAAACAAGAACAAAAAAGTAATATTTCTAACCTTAATATTAGTATGTTGTCATGGTAACTTGAAGGAGAGTGGTGATAGTGGGCATCCAAAATAAGGCTTCAAAGAAGGCTACAAACAGCCAAGAATAAACTTGTCAAAACTACCCCAAGGGGTGGGGGGATAAATGCCAACTGGGGTAATCTTGTTTAGACATATACAGTAATTGGCAACATTAAAGTACACCTAAACAATATTAAAAACTGTGGATTTTAACACTTGGGGCTTCGTCCATTTATCAGACCGCAGTATTGCACTTTTAAATACAGTGCAATACTATGGGAGAAACTACCCCAAAACGACCCCGAGGGGTGGGGGAATCAATGCCATCTTCGGTAATCTTATTTAGACAGATACAGTAATTGCCAACATTAAAGTACACCTAAACAATATTAAAAACTGTGGATTTTAACACTTGGGGTTTCGTCCATTTATCAGACCGCAGTATTGCACTTTTCAATACAGTGCAATACTATGGGCCATTGATCTGCCACCTTTCCTGATCGCAAATGATTGACATCTTCCATCCGGTATGATTGACCAGTTGATTTTTGGCCAACACTGATTGAATCATCGATCAGACCAGCACGCTGGGGCATCAAGTTCTAGCAGATTCAGTCAGAGTATACAAATCTGCTGGGAACCATATGGAAAAATCGATATGTGTGTAGCCACATTTAGGCTAGGCTCACACTCAGGACAGATGCACAACTGTTGTGTTACAGAGTGTGTGCCCCGTCACAGCATCTGGTGAATGTATTCACACTACTCACCATTGTGCATCTGGCTCTCGTCCGGCCTGCCACTGTTGCCGTCATAACTGCTGGGCTTGGGGGAAAGCACTAGAGATGTCGCGAACCTCCGATTTTCGGTTCGCGAACTTCCGCAGAAGGTTCGGTTCGCGGAAAAATTCGCGAACCGCAATAGACTTCAATGGGGAGGCGAACTTTGAAAAATAGAAAAAATTATGCTGGCCACAAAAGTGATGGAAAAGATGTTTCAAGGGGTCTAACACCTGGAGGGGGGCATGGCGGAGTGGGATACATGCCAAAAGTCCCGGTGAAAAATCTCTGGATGTGACGCAAAGCAGCGTTTTAAGGGCAGAAATCACATTGAATGCTAAATTGCAGGCCTAACGTGCTTTCAAACATCTTGCATGTGTATACATCAAACAGGGAGTATAATTAGAGTACTGCTTCACACTGACACACCAAACTCACTGTGTAACGCACCACAAACAGCTGTTTGTGTAGTGACGGCCATGCTGGTCTACTGCGCAACATGGCGTGATTGCTCTTCCTCACTCAGTGATGTCAGGTAATGTGTGACTTCCTTCTCAACTTTCCATGGCATTGTTAAAAAGCTTACGTTTTGTTTTTAATTTACATTTTCTACTTGCTGTGTACTTGTTCAGTACCGCTACAATGAGAATCCTGTGGAGGCGGGCAAGTCTGCCATTGTAACCCCGGGTAATGGCCGGGGAATGAGAGGTTTGAATCCGGTGTGGAGCCTGAGCAACGGCTACCACTACACATCCAAGGAGGGCAGCGGGCAGGCATGCACGCCCGCCCGCCCCGAGGTAGTGACCAAAAATAACAATACAGGAGGAGGACTTTCGAGGCCCTGCTGTGTATTTGAAATGAATGTACTTTAAATCCTTTAACGAGAACCAGTTATGGCGGGCAAAGATGACACCACATTCCTTTCACGAGAATCATATGGAGGCGGGCAAGTCTGTCATTTGTGACCCCGGGTAATGGCCGGGGAATGAGGGATGGAATCCAGTGTGGAGCCTGAGAAACGGCTACCACTACACATCCAAGGAGGGCAGCAGGTAGGCATGCACGCCCGCCCCGAGGTAGTGACCAAAAATAACAATACAGGAGGCGGACTTTCGAGGCCCTGCTGTGTATTTGAAATGAATGTACTTTAAATCCTTTAACGAGAACCAGTTATGGCGGGCAAAGATGACACCACATTCCTTTCACGAGAATCATATGGAGGCGGGCAAGTCTGTCATTTGTGACCCCGGGTAATGGCCGGGGAATGAGGGATGGAATCCGGTGTGGAGCCTGAGAAACGGCTACCACTACACATCCAAGGAGGGCAGCAGGTAGGCATGCACGCCCGCCCGCCCCGAGGTAGTGACCAAAAATAACAATACAGGAGGCGGACTTTCGAGGCCCTGCTGTGTATTTGAAATGAATTAACTTTAAATCCTTTAACGGGAATCCGTTATGGAGGGCAAGTCTGCCATTGTCACCGCGGGGAATGAAGGTTGGATTGCGGCCCGAAGTGGGAGCCTGCTGAGACCCATGCTGTAGCTGCCCTGACCGTGCTTTGCAGACCAGGCATCTGTGGTCAGATGGACCCTTGAGCCAGCGGAAGACAAACCAAGTCGAAAGCATTTGCCAAGAATGTTTTACGGAGGGCAAGTTTTTTTGCCCTTTTTTTAAATTTTTTTAAAATGATAGATGGTTGTATTTTTAAATTGTTTGAAAGTTTAGATGGTTGTATTTTTAAATTGTTTGAAAGCTTAGATGGTTGTATTTTTAAATTGTTTTGGAAGTTTAGATGGTTGTATTTTTAAATTGTTTAAAAGTGTATCCATTCTTCCTCCCCCCAGCCACGAACAATACCATGGGAACGTGGAGCAGCAGAAGCCCCCTGTGACGGCTGCCACGGTTGTTCTCCGCTGCTTGTCTTTTGAGGGGTGCTTCTTTTCCTCAGGTGTTCTTGACATAGCTGTTTGTGCCTTCTCTCCAGGTGCCTTCGTAAGGCACTTGTCCCTACGTGAGAGTCCACGGCTCAATTTTTGCTGGCAGAGACAACAGATGGCTTTGCTCCGATCTGAGACACACACGTGAAAAAATTTCCAAACCGCTGAGCCCCCCTGGGGTGATGGCGCTACGGTGGCATCAGCAGCAGCTGACGTTGAAGGGCATGTGTGCTCCCTGGCCATAGCTGGCGGTACATGGCACCGGACACTGCCCCCAGCTGTTTCTGAGGAGGAGCTCCCTCTGCTTCTATCATGGAGTCGTCTCCTCCTACTCCTCTCTGACTCCTCCTCTGAACTGTCCCCCTGGTCATCTCCTCTACCGGGAACATATGTGGTATCCGTATAATCGTCATCATAATCCTCCTGGCCAGCTGCGCTTTCCTCAGACACCTCCTCAAGTGCACCAACTTCAGGTGGTCCACCATCATCCCCATCCACACACGTTACGTCCATACTATCGCCACCTAACTCAGACGTATGAGGTGGTGTACCTGCGCCTTCTTGTTGTTGTTGCAGTAGTGGCTGGGAATCAGTGATTTCACCACCACCACCAAATAACTCCTGCGAAGTGTCAAATGCAGCGGATGTGGTGCTTGTTGTAGCGCTGGTGGCTGCGAGAGATGAGGTGTTCTGTGTTAAATACTCAATCACCTCCTCACGATTTTGGGAAGTGATGGCACGTGCCTTTTTCTGAGCACTGTATTTTGGGGCAGGTCCGCATGAAATCACAGCAACACCACCTCGCACAGCCACAGACCTGCCGGTGCCTGGTGGCCTTCCTCTGGGTCTGCCTCTACCTCTTCCTCTACCTGGTTTGTCCATTTTGTCTATCTCGGGGGTATGCTAGCTATATGCAGTGAGGTGGGTTCTCACTCAACACAACAGGTAGTTAGATGCAGTGAGGTGGCCAGGTGGGTTCACACTCAACACAACAGGTAGTTAGATGCAGTGAGCTGGGTTCACTCAACAGTAAAGGTACTTAAGATGCAGTGAGGTGGGTTCTCACTCAACACAAAAGGTAGTTAGATGCAGTGAGGTGGCCAGGTGGGTTCACACTCAACACAACAGGTAGTTAGATGCAGTGAGCTGGGTTCACTCAACAGTAAAGGTATTAAAGATGCAGTGAGGTGGGTTCTCACTCAACACAACAGGTAGTTAGATGCAGTGAGGTGGCCAGGTGGATTCACACTCAACACAACAGGTAGTTAGATGCAGTGAGCTGGGTTCACTCGACAGTAAAGGTACTTAAGATGCAGTGAGGTGGGTTCTCACTCAACACAACAGGTAGTTAGATGCAGTGAGGTGGCCAGGTGGGTTCACACTCAACACAACAGGTAGTTAGATGCAGTGAGCTGGGTTCACTCAACAGTAAAGGTACTTAAGATGCAGTGAGGTGGGTTCTCACTCAACACAACAGGTAGTTAGATGCAGTGAGGTGGCCAGGTGGGTTCACACTCAACACAACAGGTAGTTAGATGCAGTGAGCTGGGTTCACTCAACAGTAAAGGTACTTAAGATGCAGTGAGGTGGGTTCTCACTGAACACAACAGGTAGTTAGATGCAGTGAGGTGGCCAGGTGGGTTCACACTCAACACAACAGGTAGTTAGATGCAGTGAGCTGGGTTCACTCGACAGTAAAGGTACTTAAGATGCAGTGAGGTGGGTTCTCACTCAACACAACAGGTAGTTAGATGCAGTGAGGTGGCCAGGTGGGTTCACACTCAACACAACAGGTAGTTAGATGCAGTGAGCTGGGTTCACTCAACACAACGCTAGGTATATGCAGTGATGATGTGGGTTAAGTAAACACAACAGGTACTGGGTAGTTAGATGCAGTGAGCTGGGTTCACTGAACAGTATACAGTAAAGGTACTTAAGATGCAGTGAGGTGGGTTCTCACTCAACACAACAGGTAGTTAGACTTAGATGCAATGAGCTGGGTTCACTCAACACAACGCTAGGTATATGCAGTGATGAGGTGGGTTAAGTAAACACAACAGGTACTGGGTAGTTAGATGCAGTGAGCTGGGTTCACTCAACACAAAGCACATATGCAGTGATGAGGTGGGTTAAGTAAACACAACAGGTACTGGGGTATATGCAGTACTGGGTAGTACAATGTGCAGCTCCCTGTCACACACACAGGCAGTCAGTCACTGAATGTGCTGGGCTGCTGGCAGTGGCACACACACTATCAATTAGCAAGGCTGTGCATGCAACAAAAGTGTCAGAAAAAAAAAAATGTACAGGTTGAGCTCTGAAAAGAGCTGTTGCTGGGTGCTTTAAAAGCAATAATAATCAGTCAGGAACAAGCAAAGCAGCCTAGAACCTAACTAATCTGTCCCTAAGAGAAAAAGTCTGCAGCAGCTGTCCCTTTCCTCTCTCTAGCAGGCACACGAGTGACTGTAATGGCCGCCGGACCCTGCCTTATATAAGGGGGGGTGGGGCTCCAGGGCTTACTGTAGCCTGAATGGCTACAATGTGCCTGCTGACTGTGATGCAGAGGGTCAAAGTTGACCCTCATAGTGCATTATGGGGCGAATCGAACTTCCGGAAAAGTTCGCCTGTCGCAGGCGAACGCGAACCCCCAATGTTCGCCTGGAACCGTTCGCCGGCGAACCGTTCGGTACACCTCTAAGAAGCACCAGTGAGCTCAGAGCCCCAGCAAAAACATAGGGCTATCAGTGGCTAGATCAAGGGGAATCCTCTCTCGCACCAGTGAGGATTCTCATTGGTATACCAATCAGTAAACCAATGAAAATCCTCCCTGGTACTAGCTAGAATTCCAATTGGTCTTTTGCAGTACAATGATAGCCCTATAGTTCTGCTGGGACTCTGATACTGGCGCTTGTCCATGAGTCCAGCAGTAGTCACCATGTATGGAGGACCCAAATGGTGACCAAAGGCACAGGAGACAGGTGAGCAGTTCCGGAACAGAAGGAAAAAACAGCCTAGTGGGAATAGACACTATTCATTCCCATGGGCTTGCACTAATTCTGTGAGCAACTGCAGCGTATGCAGGCTCTGGAAAAAATGAGTCGGTTGGGAACATGCATTCCGCTTCTTGTAATTGGCAAATGTAAACGGATCCTATGTTTAACGTTTAACATAGAATCTGTTTACACATCCACTTCCACCCCGCTAGATCGGAATGTTTTTTAGCCCATCGTGAATAAATTCTTACAGTAGGTAGTAAAAACCTGCAAGATCCCTCATGGGGAATTTTCAATACCTCCTGTATTCTTCACAAAAGTGCCACCTGGAAAGAATCTCTACAAATATGTCGTCGGCCATCCTGCATATTCATTCGCACACTATTTTGACAGTTAGACTGAGCAAGTACCGTTCAGTAAGTACTTTTGAAAATGAAGAAAGCCCTAAGAATCCCCCATAAGGAGATGGAATCTTTCATATCTGTTACAGCAACACAGGTAAAAATTAAATATATGGTGCATTTTATTCTGAAACAAATGTATTTTCTATAAATGAGCATACCCATGTGGTCTTTTAATTATTTTATGAAGAAAAAAAAAAGAGGATAGAGTGTGTGCTCCTTCCACTTCTCCTCAGTTCCTTATAATAAGAATAGAAATGACGTGTAGTAATGAGTTTCAAAGTCCTATAAAATATAACTTCGAACATTTTAGATAAATTTTGCCATTCAAGCCATATTAGGCAAAATTGGATTCTGACACACAAAAGAAATCGGCTTTTAAAATTGTCTATTTTTCTTTATCAAATTCTAAGCTCCTATGTTAACCACTTGAGGACCACAGTCTTTCTACCCCTTAAGGACCGGCCACTTTTTTTCCATTCAGACCACTGCAGCTTTCACGGTTTATTGCTCGCTCATACAACCTACCACCTAAATGAATTTTGGCTCCTTTTCTTGTCACTAATAAAGCTTTCTTTTGGTGCTATTTGATTGCTCCTGCGATTTTTACTTTTTATTATATTCATCAAAAAAGACATGAATTTTGGCAAAAAAAATGATTTTTTTAACTTTCTGTGCTGACAATTTTCAAATAAAGTAAAATTTCTGTATACATGCAGCGCGAAAAATGTGGACAAACATGTTTTTGATAAAAAAAAAACCATTCAGTGTATATTTATTGGTTTGGGTAAAAGTTATAGCGTTTACAAACTATGGTGCAAAAAGTGAATTTTGCCATTTTCAAGCATCTATGACTTTTCTGACCCCCTGTCATGTTTCATGAGGGGCTAGAATTCCAGGATAGTATAAATACCCCCCAAATGACCCCATTTTGGAAAGAAGACATCCCAAAGTATTCACTGAGAGGCATAGTGAGTTCATAGAAGATATTATTTTTTGTCACAAGTAAGCGGAAAATGACACTTTGTGACAAAAAAAAAGAAAAAAAAAAAGAATCCATTTCTTCTAACTTGCGACAAAAAAAAATGAAATCTGCCACGGACTCACTCTGTAAATGGACAATTGTGTGTAAAAAAATCAAAAGATTGTCATTTACAGAGGTATTTCTCCCACCCAGCATGGGTATGTGTAAAAATACACCCCAAAACACATTGTACTACTTCTCCCGAGTATGGCAATACCACATGTGTGGCACTTTTTTGCACCCTAACTGCGCTAAAGGGCCCAAAGTCCAATGAGTACCTTTAGGATTTCACAGGTCATTTTGCGGAATTTGATTTCCAGACTACTCCTCACGGTTTAGGGCCCCTAAAATGCCAGTTCAGTATAGGAACCCCACAAATGACCCCATTTTAGAAAGAAGACACCCCAAGGTATTCCGTTAGGAGTATGGTGAGTTCATAGAAGATTTTATTTTTTGTCAAAAGTTAGTGGAAAATGACACTTTGTGAAAAAAACAATAAAAATCAATTTTCCGCTAACTTTTGACAAAAAATAAAATCTTCTATGAACTCACCATACTCCTAACGGAATACCTTTGGGTGTCTTCTTTCTAGAATGGGGTCATTTGTGGGGTTACTATACTGCCCTGGCATTTTAGGGGCCCTAAACCGTGAGGAGTAGTCTTGAAACCAAATGTCGCAAAATGACCTGTGAAATCCTAAAGGTACTCATTGGACTTTGGGCCCCTTAGCGTACTTAGGGTGTAAAAAAGTGCCACACATGTGGTACCGCCGTACTCAGGAGAAGTAGTATAATGTGTTTTGGGGTGTATTTTTACACATACCCATGCTAAGTGGGAGAAATATCTCTGTAAATGACAATTGTTTGATTTGTTTTACACACAATTGACCATTTACATAGAAATTTCTCCCACCCAGCATGGGTATGTGTAAAAATACACCCCAAAACACATTATACTACTTTTCCTGAGTACGGCGGTACCACATGTGTGACACTTTTTTGCAGCCTAGGTGCGCTAAGGGGCCCAACGTCCTATTCACGGGTCATTTTGAGGCATTTGTTTTCTAGACTACTCCTCGCGGTTTAGGGCCCCTAAAATGCCAGGGCAGTATAGGAACCCCACAAGTGACCCCATTTTAGAAAGAAGACACCCAAAGGTATTCCGTTAGGTGTATGGCGAGTTCATAGAAGATTTTATTTTTTGTCACAAGTTAGTGAAAAATGACACTTTGTGAAAAAAACCCAATAAAAATCAATTTCCACTAACTTTTGACAAAAAATAAAATTTGATAGGGGTCTAATCTGATAGGTAGCAGTGACAGGGGGTGATTGATGGGTAATTAGTGGGTGTTTAGGGTAGAGAACAGATGTGAACACTGCACTTGGGAGGTGATCGGACGTCGGATCTGCGGGCGATCTATTGGTGTGGGTGGGTGATCAGATTGCCCGCAAGGGGCAGGTTAGGGGCTGATTGATGGGTGGCAGTGACAGCGGGTGATTGATGGGTGGCAGTGACAGGGGGTGATTGATGGGTGATTGACAGGTGATTGACAGGTGATCAGTGGGTTATTACAGGGAAGGACAGATGTAAATAATGCCCTGGCGAATTGATAAGGGGGGGTCTGAGGGCAATCTGAGCGTGTAGGCGGGTGATTGGGTGCCCGCAAGGGGCAGATTAGGGTCTGATCTGATGGGTAACAGTGACAGGTGGTGATAGGGGGTGATTGATGGGTAATTAGTGGGTGTTTAGAGGAGAGAATAGATGGAAACACTGCGCTTGGGTGGTGATCTGATGTCGGATCTGCGGGCGATCTATTGGTGTGGGTGGGTGATCAGTTTGCCCGCAAGGGGCAGGTTAGGGGCTGATTGATGGGTGGCAGTGACAGGGGTGATTGATGGGTGGCAGTGACAGGGGGTGATTGACAGGTGATTGACAGGTGATCAGTGGGTTATTACAGGGAAGGACAGATGTAAATAATGCCCTGGCGAATTGATAAGGGGGGGTCTGAGGGCAATCTGAGCGCGTAGGCGGGTGATTGGGTGCCCGCAAGGGGCAGATTAGGGTCTGATCTGATGGGTAACAGTGACAGGTGGTGATAGGGGGTGATTGATGGGTAATTAGTGGGTGTTTAGAGGAGAGAATAGATGGAAACACTGCGCTTGGGTGGTGATCTGATGTCGGATCTGCGGGCGATCTATTGGTGTGGGTGGGTGATCAGTTTGCCCGCAAGGGCGGGTTAGGGGCTGATTGTTGGGTGGCAGTGACAGGGGGTGATTGATGGGTGATTGGCAGGTGATTGACAGGTGATCAGTGGGTTATTACAGGGAAGGACAGATGTAATTAATGCACTGGTGAATTGATAAGGGGGGGGGGGTCTGAGGGCAATCTGAGCGTGTGGGCGGGTGATTGGGTGCCCGCAAGGGGCAGCTTAGGGTCTGATCTGATAGGTAACAGTGACAGGTGGTGATAGGGGGTGATTGATGGGTGATTGATGGGTAATTAGTGGGTGTTTAGAGAAGATAACAGATGTAAACAATACATTTGGGAGGTAATCTGACGGCGGGTTTGCGGGCGATCTAATGGTGTGGGTGGGTGATCAGATTGCCCGCAAGGGGCAGGTTAGGGGCTGATTGATGGGTGGCAGTGACAGGGGGTGACAGGGGGTGATTGATGGGTGATAGGTGATTGGCAGGTGATTGACAGGTGATCAGTGGGTTATTACAGGGAAGGACAGATGTAATTAATGCACTGGCGAATTGATAAGGGGGGGTCAGAGGGCAATCTGAGCGTGTTGGCGGGTGATTGGGTGCCCGCAAGGGGCAGATTAGGGTCTGATCTGATAGGTAAAAGTGACAGGTGGTGATAGGGGGTGATTGATGGGTGATTGATGGGTAATTAGTGGGTGTTTAGAGGAGAGAATAGATGTAAACAATGGATTTGGGAGGTGATCTGATGTCGGATCTGCGGGCGATCTATTGGTGTGGGTGGGTGATCAGATTGCCCGCAAGGGGCAGGTTAGGGGCTGATTGTTGGGTGGCAGTGACAGGGGGTGATTGATGGGTGATTGATGGGTGATTGACGGGTGATTGACGGGTGATTGACAGGTTATCAGGGAAGATAGATGCATACAGTACACAGGGGGGGGGGGGGGGGGGTCTGGGGAGAATCTGAGGGGTGGGGGGGTGATCAGGAGGGGGCAGGGGGCAGGGGGGGGGGATAAAAAAAAAATAGCGTTGACAGATAGTGACAGGGAGTGATTGATGGGTTATTAGGGGGGTGATTGGGTGCAAACAGGGGTCTGGGGAGTGGGCAGGGGGGGGGTCTGAGGGGTGCTGTGGGCGATCAGTGGGCGGGGGGGGCAGATCAGTGTGTTTGGGTGCAGACTAGGGTGGCTGCAGCCTGCCCTGGTGGTCCCTCGGACACTGGGATCACCAGGGCAGGAGGCAGCCTGTATAATACACTTTGTATACATTACAAAGTGTATTATACACTTTGTAGCGGCGATCGCGGGGTTAACATCCCGCCGGCGCTTCCGTATGGCCGGCGGGATGTTACGGCGGGTGGGCGGAGCCAGTTGCCGGGGGAAGCGCGCGTCATCAATGACGCGATCGCTCCCCCGGCATGCCTAAAGGACGCGCCGCCTGAAGGCGTATTGCGGTCCTTTAGGCGTCCACTTTGCCGCCGCCCATGGGCTGTGGGCGGTCGGCAAGTGGTTAATACATACATTGCATGGAGGTGAGGGGCATGTTACCACTAAAAGACATTCTTGTTAGAGGATCAAGGCAAGCTTACATTTTGGGTGGATTTTTTTTATTATTTTTATTTTAGCTCATAAGCAAACCCAGCTTCAGTCTACAAGAAATTTCTTTCCCGAGATAACCACTTTTTTCAGAATAAGTAAGGGAACTAATGTATCCTATACCACCTTCACCTCAGGGGAGGTGGATATCTGGGAATCTCCTTATTATTTAGATTGCTTTCAGATTTCAAGTTAAAGCGGAATGAAACCCAGCATTTATTTTTTACTCTAAAAGATTATTTACAGCATATTATATACTACCACCATTTTTTTTTACTAGAACAGCATTCAAAGGGTTAAACACAGGACTTACAAGCTCCCTGCCGGGAAATCTGGATGCATCCGACCTGGAGATAATGTTATCTTGTGTTTACATTCCTCACTTTGTACAATTAAGTAAACACTTCTCTGACACTGCAGACTCTACCAAATACAATCATACACTCAGAAAGCATTTCTGATTATGTTACAAAATGAATAAACCAGTTATGAATAAAATGCAAAGTCAGCACTCAGAGCAAAAAAAGTGTACTTTGGTAACTTGTAATTTCTAAATGAATAATAATACTTATGCACAAAAGCAAATATGATAACCATATGGCATATAAAAAGTAGAAAAAACATGTTTTTATTGAATATTATGTCAGGGTTTTATACCACTTTAAGTCACGCCCTGGGGCCTACTGTCACATGTGTCAGGATACTTACTCACATTTGACAAGGACAAATTGCAAAAGGCAGAGAGCGCAAGGGACACTTTATTTTCTTCCTTTTGCAGATTGTCTGCCAATGTTATGCACTATGTGAGCTGGTATTGCTCAGGGTGTGGAGTCCCATGCTCACTGTATTCTGAATTCCCTGGGGAATATCAGCCTGTGTGAGGAACAAGTGGCTAAAAGTACATTTGTTTTGAAATCTCAAATCAAACTTTAATCCAGAAAAAGCAAAGTAAAATATACAGCACTGCTTTCTGTGGGTCCTAATTCCTTTAGGACCCACTTGGCTATCACAGCTTCCCACCAAAGTGGTACTAGTAGTACATCACCATCGGCACTGCATGCACTTTTTGACTGTTCTCAGGATTGAGAACGGTGAAAACATGATAGCCAAGCGGTGATAGCCAAGTGGGTCCTAAAGGAATTAGGACCCACAGAAAGCAGTGCTGTATATTTTACTTTGCCTTTCTGGATTAAAGTTTGACTTGAGATTTCAAAACATTGAGGAAGTCTCTGGTTTCCTTCTTATGTTCCCCTGCTTGGAGTGTCCAGTATAATGCAGATAGAGGACTCCTGAGAAGCAGGGTGAACCTGAATGGAATTACAGTGCAGCTTGTGGAATTGTGGATCTGTGGAGACTATTGGGATAGAGTCTGTTTGTCTGCAGCTAAGGAATTCCAGTGATTTTGAGAGGCGTCTGTGCTCGCTGTATACTAACAATTTGTTAAATGTGTTCAGTCATTTTACCAGATGACTAAGGAAAAATAGATACAAAAAAAAAATTCCTAAAAAAACGTTACATTTCATTTTCACGTTTGTTACTGCATTCTCTCTTCACTGATGTTATAGCGGCAATGGATTCTATTCACTAATGTCCAGTAAAATGTACATGTACACACAGCACATGTACATTTTTACCGAGCATGATGCTAACTATGTAAGCAACATAAACACTGTATAGTGCACATTAACCACTTCACCACTGAGGGGTTTTACCCCTAGAGCACCAGAGCAATTTTCACCTTTGCGCAAAAGTGGGGCTTGCACTCTTTTGCAGGTAGACATTAGTCTGTTTTTAAGTAGCGCTGCTCATTTCCTTGCTATGTACTAATGTAATTCGTTTTTGGTCAGCTGCTCCCACTTAACAGCCATGCTTTTGGTGTATATGCAGAGCTTCTGTTTGGGTTCAAGGTGCGTTTGTAGCTCCTGGGGGGGCTCAGCGCATCTCTGATAGAGGCCATTCGGAGGCGGCCTGATGTCGCGCTGATCCACCTTTTACGCAATTTTCAATTTTTGATTTTATTTGATTAGCCGCACCCAGGCTATGCATATACATAGGTTAGGATTTAGTTAGTGTTAGGCCCCTCCCATGGAGGATTGACTTCTTCGCAGTGGGAGGGACGAGTACTTAATAGGTTGCATGCAAGCTGTTAATGGAAACCAACATCCTCCTCTAGTGGTAGACAGGTCATGTGTATGCTCGGTGTGTATTCGACCCCACAAGTGGGGCTTGCACTCTTTTGCAGGTAGGCACTAGTCTGTTTTTAAGTAGCGCTGCTCATTTCCTTGCTATGTACTAATGTAATTTTCACCTTTGGTCGCGCCTTCCATTCATTCATCTATAACTTTATCATTACTTATCACAATGAACTGAACTATATCTTGTTTTTTTTTGCCACCAATTAGGCTTTCTTTAGGTGGGACATTATGCCAAGAATTATTTTATTCTAAATGTGTTTTAAAGGGAAAATAGGAAAATGCGTAGAAAGTAATTTCTTCTCTGGCCAGTTTGTCATTGCCGATGTGCACAAGACAGCTCCTAAGGGTACATAGACACATCTAATTTTGATTGGCCATGTAGTATGAGAGTTTACCTACACAACCTGTTCATAGTTTTCAAAAACTGGTGGTCCTCATACAACATGTAGGTGGTAAAATTGGTCAGTGATTGGCCAACAAAAATTGTATGTGTGTACCAGGCTTAACAACTGACCTCTGTAGGACCTCTGGAGACACTGTTTGTATTTATCAAGTAATAACAAATCTAAAAAGCATTTGATACTGATGGAAACGGCATCTCAGAAGCAACTTGCACATATTTATGCTGCTAGTTTCCATTAGGTTTGTGTGAATGTACCGTGCCATATACTGTACGCATTTAAGACTGATAGCAAAAGTATTCTAATAATTGTTCTGAAAAATATCAGGAGCATCTTAGAAGCATCTCTCACATATGCGTGACAATCAATGCTTTTTCCTGCTTCTATCATCCTTCAGCACAAGCACCCTTCTGCACTTAGCCACTAAGGCTTTGCAGACTGATAATGAAAATCATAGAAGAAGAGCAGAAAGGCATGTGTACATGGACCATACAGAGTGTTTCTAGTTCCAGCTGCTTTCATTGTTACCTGAACACCAGGCAGGGAGTTTTTCCTATTATATTTAAGTTTGTAGTACTGTATTAGTGCAGGTGAGCATTCATTTGTGCAGTTATGTCCAGATGTCTTATTCAGCTGCTCTCCAGCATTCCCAGAAAAGATCAACTACACTAAAGTGCTGCTAAAAGTTTAACCAATCCTTCCATCTAATACATTAGTAAATAACTCTCCTTCAGTGACAAATTGAAATATATCAATTGACAAATATTGACAAATATCAGTGACAAATTGAAATTTCAGATTCAGTGTTGCAGATATTGATAATGAAAAGAGCATAGAAGTTGAAGAAAGAGCAAAAAAGGTATATGTACCGGGCACGCTCAAGCTGGCTGCTGCTTGCTTAACCCCCTTGGCGGTATGAAAAATACCGCCAGGGGGCAGCGCAGCATTTTTTTTTTTTTTTATTTTTTTTAAAATCATGTAGCGAGCCCAGGGCTCGCTACATGATAGCCGCTGCTCAGTGGCATCCCCCCAGCCCCGCCGATCAGGAAATCCCGTTCAAAGAACGGGATTTCCTGGAGGGCTTCCCCCGTCGCCATGGCGACGGGGCGGGATGACGTCAGCGACGTCGGGACGTCATTGGGAGACCCGATCCACCCCTTGTCGCTGCCTGGCACTGATTGGCCAGGCAGCGCAGGGGTCTGGGGGGGGGGGCCGCGCGCCGCACCGGATAGCGGCGATTGGGCGCGCGGCGGCTGCGATCGGGGTGCTGGCGCAGCTAGCAAAGTGCTAGCTGCGTCCAGCAAAAAAAAAATTATGAAAATCGGCCCAGCAGGGCCTGAGCGGCACCCTCCGGCGGCTTACCCCGTGTCACACACGGGGTTACCGCTAAGGAGGTTAAAGAGGAGCTGTCAGCCACACTATCTCAGAAAAAAAACACATATACAAGTGATAAATACTTGCTCTACTTAGTTAACATATGTATTGTACTATTCACGTTTTTATTTTAGTGATTTTTTTACAGTAAAAAAAGAGAAAAAAACCTTCTTAGCATTTCCGATTTTAAGTGTGGCTATTTTGAAGCCAATCCTGATGTCATTTCCTCCCTTACTCTTCTCTGCCTAATTTGCCCGCCCTTCACTATAGAAAGTGCATTGTCTCAGCATGAGAAATATTGGTCAATCAGAGAAGAGGCGTGGGAGGGGAAAACAGGAAATAAAGAGGTTTCAGCTAATCAGGCTGCATTAGTTAAGTCTGAAGGGAATTAGAGAAGCAAAAAAGGACAACCCAGCATGCCCTGCAAACTTCCTTTTTGTGTACCAAATTTGTGTGTACCAAATAAGAGCCAAATAAACTGGGGAATGATTATTTATCATCAAGAAAAGTAATAGTGATTTTATCTTTTGGATTGCCTGGTTAGCATACTTATTACTTGTTTACCAAATAAAAATAAAGAATTGATTTTTTATTTTATTTTTTACACTGCTAAGAGCTGCTAAGCACACCTCTTCAGTCAAGCTTATAATGTGTCATAGCCAGATGTTAAGGTTCACTGTCACATCTGCTAGCCCCTTCATGCCCTCACCTAGTTTCTCCACCCCATTACCTTCTAGACCAGGCATGGGCAAACTTGGCCCTGCAGCTGTTAAGGAACGACAAGTCCCACAATGCATTGCAGGAGTCTGACAGCCAGAAATCATGACTCATGAAGGCAAATGCATTGTGGGACTTGTAGTTCCGTAACAGCTGAAGGGCTGAGTTTGCCCATGCCTGTTCTAGACCGTAGGCTTGCAAGGGCATGGTCCTACATCTAGTGTTTCCGGTTTCTGTTGTATTTTATGAAATAAGTACACTGTATACTAGTGAAGGTGATGTTTCAAACTACACATGACCTCTTTTTGTAATGTGTACTTGCGTTCATTTATGCTCTGAATTGTACAGTGTGTAGAACTACTTATATATCTATGCTCCCCCCTATTGTCTGTTGTATATTCTATACAGCACTATGTTAGATGCTGGGGTTATATGAATAAAACATGATAATAAAATAACTGCACAATTGCAAATGCATACAGAGCCTCTTATATTATAGTCATATAAAGGTTGGCTCACAAAACGTTTCTTATGGTGAATTATCTCACCTGAGGCCTGATCCAATTTACCAATTCTCCTAGGAGATAATAATACATCTTTTGTTTAAAATAACTTTTCAGTACTGTGCAATTGAAAAAAATACCAAAAAGTAGGTGAAAAAGTACTGTCAAAATTATTCTGAGTATTTTCTTGCTTGCTGGTGGCTTACAAGCCATATTATTTATAATGTTAAAATATCACCTAAGTGAAAACGTAAGAGAACAAGTGAACTGGATAAGGCCCCTGGGCCCTTATTCAATTCAGTTTTTCTCCTGAGATTTCTCCTAGGAAATACTTTTTCGTCTTCTATTTAAATCAACTTTTCAGCACTCTGCAATTGAAGAAATAATAACAAGTAGGTTAAAAAATATGTTCGAAATTATTGAGTATTTTCTTACTTGCTGCCAGCTTAAAGTGTACCCGACAGGCGACATGATGAAATAAATATGTATGTACTGTGCAAAACATATTAATAACCAGGCTTTTTTTAGGGTTTGTTTTTTTTTATGTATACTTTGCTGCCCGAAAGAGTCACAGTAATTTTCAGGCATGCAAGTGACAGCCCCTGTCTTGTCTGTATCTTTTCAGGAATATAGTAAACATCACTGATAAGCAAATTAAAAACTTGTGAGGGCAGGGGAGAGATAGAAAAGGTCAATGGTTCATGTATTTTAACTCTGGGACATTTAATAGGCTGCCATTGAGCAAATAAATTAAAACATTCAATCTACTTAGTAAATGTTGGAAGTATAAAATAAACACAAGGAATTTCTTAAAAAATGTCATTTTTAGGAGTAGGAGGATAAATACAACTGTTTATCTCATTCAATGTATTTTCACCTGGGGGTTTACTTTAATAGGCATTTTATTGATAAGGTGTAAAAATATTACCTATGAGAAAACTTAGGAGAAAAAGTGAATTAATTAAGGGCCCTTATCTGTTTGCACCCACACCTTTTTTGTACAACTCAATATACAAGGTATAAGTCAAGAATAAACAGTATTGAATTTATGCCACTCAGGAAGGATACTGATCTTTTATAGTTAAAGTAACAAATTATTCATAGGATAAGTTTTGTGAATAAATCCTTATAGAATCATAGAATTCATACACTATTCTATCACTGGCCAGCTCTGCACTGGACTCTAACTGAACAGAACAAGTACATTACAAAAACTAAAATAGACATTTCCATATTTAATTAAAGCATACACATTTTTTATGATCAGTTGTCTGACTACATTTAGTAGACTTTAATCCTCATGGCAAAAGATTCCCGTTCAAGCTGCAACAAGACAGGACCAGAAGGTACATACTGTAACTGCCGTATTAATGCATTGTATGCAGATGATAGGTATCTCAACACGTGTCATACAGTGGCGTAACTAAAGAGCTTGGGGCCCCCGGTGTGAGTTTCACAGGGGTCTCCAAGCACTATATTGGTATGGGGCCCCAAACCTACCAAGGACAGCTGCAGTGTCACAGAGGTGTATTTAGAGTAAAGAAGCAGTTTGTTAAAGATTACCACTATGCAATGCACATATAGGCCTCGATTCATAAAGCATTCCCGCATTCGGAAATGCTGAAAACGGCTCACTTTACCGACACACAGCAAAATCTGTATTCATAAAGGCTTTTTCCGCATGAAAAGCCGACATTCGCGAGCAAAGTGATGAATCACCGCCTTGCGCGGTGATTATCATAGCAAAAGTAACAAGTAGTCAATTCATAAAGATTAGAGGTAGCGGTATGCGGACGGGTATTACCGCTACCTCTGATGTGGTGAGAAGCGTGCGGAATACATTGCAGTGAATGGGACAGACCTCCCAAGCAGCTGCAGAGAGAACACCGCACGGAGGGATTCCGCCTGCTTCTCCTGTTTCCGCATGTCTCCCGACAGCCTTACGCCTGCCTACAGCGGAATATCTCCGCACGCCTGTCACAACTAGCAAAATTTTTATGAATTACCACCCTGAAGGCGGAAATACCGACAGCGGTGTTTCCCCGCTCAACGTTACCTTCCCGACAGCACTTTTATGAATCGAGGCCATAGAGTTGTTCACTACCAGCATAGCACCAATAAAAAGCTATTAGGTTGGATGAAGGTGGGTCCCAAGTTGGCCCCTCTGGTCCAGGGGCCTTAGTGTGGTCGCTACCTCTGCATCCGCTATTGCTATGCCACTGATGTCCTATCTGGTGCGGTTACCTGTATTGTAAGATCCTCCAACACCAAAGCACATGTAGATTATTCCTAATAATGACTCAACACGACCTGAAATTTTGGATATTTTGCACAAAATGCAATGAGGGGTAACTGGGTAGTTCCTTTTAATAGCAATGTTTTATTAAATAAACCAACATTTTATAAGCAGTGATGCCTGAAAAATTCAAAATATATTGAGTTACCTCAGTTCCAAAAATTACAAAGGAAAAAAATATGTAATTTCAGTTCTTATTAGCATATTCAATATATACTGAATGAAAATCATAAACTTCTTAAATGGTCAGGACCCCTGGCCAAAACTAATATTTCAGCATTCAGCAAGGCTGAAGATTCAGCACAAAGGCAAAAGGTTGAATTATCCACAGGTTAAGGCATGTCTTACCATTTTTACCATTAGGCCCACTAGCGCTATGAAGAAGGCCCACCAACAGAGGGCTGCATTCCCTTCCTCTCTCCTTCTCCCTCCCACCATTCTTCTAAAAAGATGTGCAATGCACTTATAAGAAGTGACTTACCCAATCATTCCAGCAATGATTGCCATGGCAACAACATCATGTGACACACCGTCATTACATAACAGCGTGTCACATGACGCTGCCTTTGCCATGTCGATCGTCGGTGGAAAGAGTGGTTGGGTGTGTTACAAGCAAATTGCCTCTGGAAGTCTGGAAGGAGAGAGAGGGTGAGAGAGTAGCAGCAAGCCACATTCTTGAGGAATGTAGGCCGATCATAAAAACGTTTGCCCACCCCTGCTCTAAACAGGAGTAAAATTACATTTTAAACAGCATAGTGTACGGATGCACATAGCACAATTTGCATTTTGTACGCAACGATCACTTTGCTTCTATAATGCATGTTATGCTTTTTGTGCAACATATGTTATAGAAATAATGAGCATATTGTATACAAACACAAGCTGTTCTATGTATGCAATGCACGCTACGCTACATGTGTAAACAGGGCTAGGATTGCCATGTGCTGTCTGTGCACTCTTTAGTGAATGTAGCGCATTATCAAAGAAAACCCTTTTTTCTTTTAAAGTAAACCTGAGAAACTTAAAGGAATACTATTGATCTATGCATTTATTTTTAAATGCTGTATGTTGTAGCACACATTAGGGCAAGTACTAGGAGCAATTTGATTCCTCACACAGCTGTTCCTCTCAGCTGTAAAATCCTCCATCAGTTTTAGATACAAAATGTATCTAATACTGACGGCTCCCAGAGGGCTAGACCATGTCTCTGCACAGGGGAGTTGCTATCAACTCCTCAGTTTATAGTTTAATTATAACCTTGCTGAAAGAATCTTATTGATACGGTGGTAAGGGGTTAAAGATTCTAGCAATGTGTGTTTATTATCTTTGCTTCTCTTGACTGATATCGATACTAATAATGCTAATTGTAAACAGTGGCCTGCCCCTCTCAGCAGCTTGTAAAGTGGATGCAGCCTGGAGTGAATCATCACAAGCAGGCAGCCAGGCAACCAGTCTGAGTGTAAACACAGACTAGTGTTATAGCTCGTTATATTCCAGCAATATTCCAGCTCATTTAGTTACCTGTTACCACCTCAGTTCAGCCTATTTCTCCTCATGCCTCCTGCATGCTGTGAGTGACACAGTGAAATATATTTGTGAGCTGTGTGAGAAATGAATTTTTAAGCAGGGATAGAGGGAGAGAGACCTGGGTGAATAAATAAAGTGCCCCTAGCACTAGTGGCAATGTGTACACTAATATAGAGTATTAAAAAAAAAAGTTGTTTCAATCGATAGTATTCCTTTAACTGATATATAGGGATGGTCGAAATACCAATTTCCGATTCCGCGGTAAATCCGCATTCCGTCATGTACCAATTACCGATTCCGCTTTCCGCTACCAAGTTCCGCATTCCAATGCGGAATTTCCGCCGGAAATCGCGGAAATTCCGCCCGACTTTAACATTGATTTTCTCAAAAACTATAAGGTCTTTTTGAAAACTTGTTTTTGCATCTTGTTCAGAAGATTCAGTTTAATAAACCCTGAACTTTTGGTGTTTCTAGGACTTACGGGGGCTTTGCTATTAACCGCTAAAGTCGGCGGATTTTTACTGTAATGTAAAATGCAGAAAATAGGCAGATGCAGATTTTCTGCATTTTACATAACAGTAAAAATCCGCCGACTTTAGCGGTTAATAGCAAAGCCCCCTTAAGTCCTAGAAACACCAAATTTTCAGGGTTTATTAAACTGAATCTTCTGAACAAGATGCAAAAAAAGTTTTCAAAAAGACCTTAGAGTTTTTGAGAAAATCGATGTTAAAGTCGGGCGGAATTTCCGCGATTTCCGGCGGAAATTTTTGCGATTTCCGGCGGAAATCCACCTACAGCACTTGCATTACCGATTTCCGCATTCCGATGCAGAAATGCAATTTCCGATCGGAATTTCGGAAATTGTATTTCTGCGGAATCCGAATGAGCATCCCTACTGATATACTAAAGATTTGCACTTACCGTATAGGTCTAATCCGAAACAGCACTTTCCTTAAAGTCAATGGGAACCTTTAAAATACTTACCTAGAGAGAGGGAAGGCTCTGTGTCCCCTCTTCTCTCCAAGGGCTCTGCATTCCCTTTTCTCTCCAAGGGCTTATTCCAGCGCAGGATCCCCCGTAGCAGTATTAGACTAAATTAGTCAAAAACTGCTCTCTCCACCGCCGAAGGGAGGCTTCAGAAGAGCGTCCTCTTTTGTGCACTTGTACGTGCACAGTATGGAGCCTCCTGTCTTTGGAAGTCCCCCCTGGGGGATTTAAATGGGGGTACCAGGGCTGCACAGAGGGCACCGGAAGAGGAAAGGCTCATTAGGACCCAGAGCCTTCCCTCTCCTTAAAGGGACACTTAAAGGGAACCAGAAATGAACGTTTCACACAAAATAAACATATCAGTCGATAGCTTGTAAAGAATAAATGCTCTACCTGATTATTTTGCCGCTCTGGTGTGCCTTTTTTAGTGTTTTTTATCCATTATTGCTCCAGGAAAAATCAAATATGGCCGCCGGCTCATATCCCTTCTGCTTCCGGGTTATGAGTTGTTCTGGATGTGCTGTCTATATGAGACTAGGCTGCTATTTAGGTTATATGAGAAAGGCTGCTGCAGCCTTTCATCTCTGTGCTTTCATTTTGGTATGATGTGCAGCTGCCTGTAGGAAGTGTCTCTCATAGGAATAAAACTGCAGTCATCATCAGTATCTATGCAGAGAGCACACAGAGCACACAGGGATCATATTGCAGCCTCACTCCTCTGTTCAGAGCTTCTCTCTCAGCAGGAGCAGCCCCTCCCATGTCATCACAGCTCTCAGTATGCAAAGCAGGAAATCTGAGCCAGGAGGTGGCAGGCTTGGGCTTGAAAAGACTCCACAGAAGAGTGACTCAGCTATAATGATTCCAGGTCAAACCTAGACTGAGCCAGTCGGGGATTCTTATCACAGCTGCTAATAGACTAATTAAGCAGATAAGAATGAAACTAAAAGCAGGGTAGGTGTTTACTGTCATGTTCCCACTGATCATTTTAATAAAATACATGAGGGTGCTTCGTCTCTGGTTCTCTTTAAGCCTGAAAAAGAAATGAGTTTTACTCACCTGGGGCTCCTACCAGCAGCCCCCTGCAGCAGTCCTGTGCCCTCTCGCAGCCACTCACTAATCCTCTGGTCCCCCGCTGCCAGCTAGTTTCGTTTTTGCCAACAGGCCCGAAGGGACTGGCCACGCGTAGCTTTCTCCGCATTCCCGACTGTAATTAGCGGTATTGCGGGCCGCAACGCGTACAAAAATTACCTACGCATAGATATCGGGCCTGTCGGCAAAAACAAAACTAGCTGGCAGTGGGGGACCAGAGGATTAGTGAGTGGCTGCGAGAGGGCACAGGACTGCTGCAGGGGGCTGGTAGAAGCCCCAGGTGAGGAAAACTCATTTTTTTCTGGCTTAGGTGTCCCTTTAAGTAAGTATCTGGTTTCTTCTTCTTCTTTTTTTTAACTCACATTAGCTTTAAATCTTATTCTTATTTTGGTTAAAAATGCAATGTTTAAGAATTGAATTGTCTTTAGCTTAGTTTATTCAGCTCTCATACAGAATAAAGATCACCTGCTGAACTTCTGCTCACTGTCTGTCATCAGACCATTTGCCTGAGCCATACCGAAGTTTTTTTTATCTCTATGCCTAGTTTTGGTTTATCTGACACCTTAAGAAACTTTTTTTTATGTTAACTATGACAATCTGTGACTGCTATGTTTAATTAAATATTTATTTTTCTCAGGAAAGAATTGTTGAGAAGACCTAATCAGAAAACCGCCAACAACTGTGTTGGCTCCGGCGATCAGCAAAGCGCTGCTGTAAAAGTAATCCTATGGGAATACTCACACTGCAGCGATCATTGCGTGCTTGCGATTTTCACTGATAGTTAAGGAGCTGCATGCAGCAATTAAACTGCGATTGTGTATGGCCGTAATTGTAAAAATGTACGTGAAATGTTGCGTAATCATTATAAGCTGATTATGGTCAGCACTAGTCACACTTGAGTCTGCAAAAAATGGCAGTGTTTTTCCACTGACAAATCTGCATTCTGGGCCAATAGCCAGCTGAGAGCAGCTGACTGTCAGCAATAGGAAATTACATACCATGTGCAAAAAAAGCAGCCCAGGGGTTCTTTTTGCGCTGTGATTGCACATTGGGAAGCATTATGTGCAATTTTGCATTGCGGAAAATGCATGCGATTTTAAGCAAGTGTGGCCCCTGCCTCAAGCAACTTTTTCTTGTATGACCAGGCAAGGTTATTCATATTATGTTCGCATTGCATCGCATACAGTGAAGCACACAGTCAATGAAAAGTATGCTTCACCTGTATGTTTTGTTAATGCGCACGTTTAGTGGTAACATATTGCATGCAGAGCATTATTATGCCGCCCCCCATTATACTTCGATGCTCCTGCCACACTGTGGCTGGATGGTGTAATGGTTAAGGGCTCTGCCTCTGACGCAGGAGACCAGGGTTTGAATTTCGGCTCTGCCTGTTCAGTAAGCCAGCACCTATTCAGTAGGAGACCTTAGGCAAGTCTCCCTAACACTACTACTGCCTATAGAGCGCGTCCTAGTGGCCGCAGCTCTGGCGCTTTGAGTCCGCCAGGAGAAAAACGCGATATAAATGTTTTTTGTCTTGTCTTGTCTTGTCTTGGTGCATTGCAGTGCAGTAAGCCACTTTACAAAGCGGCTGTTACAACACACCTCAACGCATCACTGTAAATGTGGCCTTGGGGAACATTAATTGTGCATCAGTGGCAATGATAGTTCTCCAAACTTCATTTCTTTGCCCAGCTTTCAAAAAAAATTACAATGGGTGACTTAGCCCACTTGAATCCACCTACTAATGAAATATTGGTTTTGGCTTTAGTGACCATTTAAGTTCCAAAGCTAAACAGAGAGGTATTGTTTTTAAGACCACTGTCATATGTATCAGACATAGTACTTCTGTATTTTACGTATAGACAAAGTGCATGGAAACAGGCACATAGTGAAAAACGTTGATAAAAATAACATTGATTAATGGACGAAAAATGAATACAAAATGGCTGTCAAATTGTTACACACATATGTCAGCCTGATTGTTATTGGTGACAACTGGCGATGGCTTGCTTTTAGCTCCTTCAGTTCCACCTTTCGATGTGTCAAGGAAGAGAAGTCTTGGAGTCAATAAAGTCATGAGTATTCTTTTGTACTCCTTGCGAAAATTTTGATTGAGAAGACCATAGATGACAGCATTGAGACAACTGTTAAAGTAGGCCATAAAGTAGCTTAATACAAAGAGCCATTTTGGAATCTTTGGTGCCACCTGGAAAGGGTTAATGGCAACTGCCAGGCCGATAAAGTTTAAAGGACCCCAGCAAACCGCAAAAAGGACAAACACAACAAACATGGTCAAAAAGTTCCTTAGATCTGTTGGTGTGAGCTTCTGTTTGGAGTCTTGTCTTACTCTGTGCTTGACTTGAATCACCAAAACCCATATCCTCAAATAGCAGTATGTCACCACTGCCAAAGGAACAATAAAATGCACCACAACCACTGTTATTGTATACGAAGTGCTGACTGTTTGGGCAAAAGTACATGAGAAAATCCGGGGGTCGTACTGTAGAGATCCAACAAAAAAGTTTGGCATAATTGCAATAACAGTTAGCACCCAAGTCAAACAGAGGTAACAGAATGTGCTTTTCTGGTTATAAAGCTTATCGTATCGCAAGCTATGGCAGATGTAACAGTATCTGTTGATGGCTATGGCTGTAATGTTGAAGACAGAACCAATAACACTTAGTCCCATTAGAAAGCCACTAATTTGGCAATGAATATTCCCAAGCGTCCATCCATTGTGAAATATGGCTATGAGGATAACTGGATATGGGTACACAGCCACCACAAGATCCGCAACTGATAAACTGACCACGAAGATATTGCCTGAAAAGAAAATAGTAAACAGAGAGAGTTAAGAGGGAATACATTTTCAAACAGATGAAAAATGAAGACAATGTATATTGTGTCAGTCCACTAAGAAGTTATATTTCAACTAGAAGTTGTATGACTGTCATCCTATATGTTTTAAGTATTCCACTGACAGGACCTTCCTCTGTATTACCTTTCCACTACCATCTACTGTATATACTATGCTGTCTCACATCTTTGGCTGCAAACATAAGACTCAGACAAGACACAGAACATTTGCATTGCACTTTTCTCCTGGCAGACTCAAAGTTCAAGAGCTGCAGCCACTAGGATGCACTCTATAGGCAGTAGCAGTGTTAGGCAGTCTTGCCCAAGGTCTCCTACTGAATAGGTGCTGGCTTACTGAGCAGGAAGAGCCAAGATTCAAACCCTGGTCTCCTGTGTCCGAGCCCTTAACCTAACCAATACACTATCCAGCCACTTAGAGGATGAGAGCTCCCACTGCAGAAATATAAAATAAAAGAGCACAAAGTAGGACTTCTTGTAACAGCCCTTCCCGATCACCATGACTGCGATTAACTATACTATATATAGCCAATTCCAAACACCTGAATGCTCCCCTTTTCCACTGTTCAGCACCGAACAAGCGGGCAGGGTCAGGAGGAGTTCACTGGCTGCACTCCACATGACTCTGATACTGCCTCCTATTAGTTGGAAGGAGGAAGCATAGGAGTCACTTGAATCGCAACTTCACTCGCAAGCCAGTGAACTCCTCCTGAACCTGTCCACTTGTTTGGTACTGAACAACGACAAATGGGAGTATTCCGGTGCTAAATTCAAACACCATCATTAATTAATTACTAAACCACCAAGTCGTGCAGCAAGTTCCTGTCTAATGCAACCTTATGACGCTTACTCAAAATGAAATATCAATTTTGGATGTATTGTCCCTTTAATTCAACATTGCATAGCTCTTAGATCTTGAATGAGAATAGTGACACGTAGATCCCATTACCCTTTCTAATATTTACATTGGCTCATCTAACTGCTTCTGCATCTAACTGCTTCTGCAATCTACACCAGTAGGCTGTGCAGATAAGGAGAGATGGAGAACTCAATTTTATTGAACTGTTAAATCAATTATGAGAAAACATGCTACTTACGTTCTATTTTTGAAGTTATCATCTGCTGAAGTTAATGCACTGTCCATAAAATCACACATTTACAGGTATAGACTACACAATTATCTCTCTAAAAAGTCAATTCCATCTTCAGCAGCAGTTTTCCAGCAGCATAACCAGGGCCGCATTTAGAGCAAGGCCAACCTAGGCCATGGCCTAGGGCACCACAGGAGCAAGGGCACCAAAGCAGCAGGCTAAACTGGTGCAAGCTTGCAAATGCTGCAATGCAGGGAGATCAGGCGAGTGCCTGACTGCAGTACTCTGCTGCCAGCGGCCTGTGCAGCGGCCACCTTTCTTTCTGTGCACGTTTGTATTGTGGCCAGCGGCTTTGGACTTGGGCAGCATTGGAGACTGAAAGGAAAAGGAAGAGGAAGCTTCTGCGCTGGAAACAAGCAGAGAAATGAATGACATTGATTGCTGCTGTGAAGGCAAGCTGACTACCTATACGGAAGGGGGTGGGAAAAGGAGGGATTAAGGGAGTCAACTGGCTACCTATACTGGAGGAAAGGGGGGGAGGGTCATCTAGTTACCTATAACAAAGGGGGGAGGCTGGTGACAGTTGCCTTGGGCTGTAAAGACTAGAGTACAAATCCGGCTCTGTGCAAAACCCTGGACTCCTGAAGTAGATCTAGACTGGGCCTGTACAAAGTTTGTTCTTGTTAATATTTTAAAATGAAATGAAGGAAAAACTAAAAAGAATACACAATCTAGTCTGTATGTGCGCATGACATACTTAGCAGAAGATAATTTTGGATATAACACTAGGTTGCCTAGATTCATATAGACACCCTCACGCAAATTTAGGCTACAGAAATAGAACCTCAGAAGTTTATCAGCATAATATGAGACTACCTGCAGGGAAAACTGCACACATAGTATTTTAGCAGTTCCACTGATCAGAACATCTGTGTCTTTGTGAGGCCAGGAGTGCTTGGATACCCCTTTTTAAAATCCGAATTGCTTCGGATCCGGAAACCCAGATATCCGGATCCAGATCGGATACCCGAATCTGAACTTTTTGGTATCCAAACCCAATATCCTGCATATCCGGTCAGATTCGGATATAGGGATAGAAAACCAGAAGTGACCTGAAAATGCTTCCAAAAATTTCTTCAAATGTCAAAAACCCCTTTCAGAGGTCTCTCTCTCTCTCTCTCTCTCTCTCTCTCTCTCTCTCTCTCTCTCTCTCTCTCTCTCTCTCTCTCTCTCTCTCTCTCTCTCTCTCTCTCTCTCTCTCTCTCTTCTCTCTTTTCTCTCTCTCTCTCTCTCTCTCTCTCTCTCTGATTTTTGCCATTCAAAGTGGTTTTGGCTTCTGCTCGGACATCTGAAGAAACTATCCGCTCGGATTTCGGATTTCAGATGGGAAATCCGAGTTTGCTCGGATAGTCTATTCGGATTTTAAAAAATATCCGACTTGCTATTCAAAATTCGGATAGTGGAAAAAGTTTGGATTATCTGGGTAGCTCGGATATCCGAAATCTTGCTGAGCACCACTGTGTGAGGCCAATTAGAAATGCGAGCCATGTTAGTTGAGACACAGAGCTTTCCTATTAGTAACTGAAGCCTTTACATTTAGATTAATATGAAGGCTTGAAAAGTCAAATAGAATGGATTTCCTTCTGACACTGTAATTCTTCCTGACATTGTTAGCAACAATGGTAACTTTTGCAAGGTATAGTCTAGGAACAGAAAATTGATTTTTCTCAAGCAGTTCTTACTAGAGTAAGGCCCCTTTTACTCTTAATCAGTTGCACTCAGTTATAACTGAAAGAAAACAGATTTTCAAAGTAATGTCCATGTTTTCCTATGGCACAGTTCCCACTATACATGTTTTAACTGACATCTTTTTCACAATGCACTGCTATGGAGAAGACGCATACCAACGCATACTAACGCACACTTACGCACGCATACCAATGCATTAAGTGTAAAAGGGCCCTCAGGGCTCGTTTCCACTTAGTGCCCTTCTGTCCACTTCTGTCCCCTTTTTTTAGCACATCAATGTTACAGATTGATACATGTTGCTGAAAAGGGCACAGATGGAAACGAGGCCTTGTTTAAACTTAATCAGTTGGTATGTGTTTTTCTTTTTTCATAGCAGTGCAGGTTTCCATGAGTTTCACCCCCTCTCTGCCGGATCTAGTCAGTTCCCCAGCACCACACTGTGCCATGTAATAGCGTATTATGCCTCTGATAGACCGGTCACCTCCTAGCACTAATGACCCCACTGGCCTCCCACCACTTAGTGTGGAGAGATCACCAATGCACCCCCCCCCCCCCCCCCTGCAAAGCAAATAGAAAAGTAAGTAGTGAGAGGGACATGGGTGATCTCTATAATGAATTCACCCTTGCTTTGCCTCCTTTAGCTATATTTTAATAGCAGGATTTTTAGGATCATTTGACACAAAAGGTAATTTAACACACAGGACATTTTGAACTTCCTGTGATCTTAAAGTGTACCAAAGCTGAACGATAAAAAAAAGATTTATACACACCTGGGGCTTCCTCCAGCCCCATCCGCTCGGATCGCACCCACGCTGCCGTCCTCTGCTGTCTGCAGCTCCGGGAACCCGGTCCCATCACTGCCGTCACTCTGCTTCAGTCTATGCACGAGAAGTGTGCCCTCTACGTATCTCTCTCCAGCAGCTGGGAGCGATCCAAGCAGATGGGGCTGGAGAAAGTCCCAGGTATGTATGTATAAATCTTTTTTTATCGTACGGCCCTTTAAGCTTTAAAAATGAACCATTTTTCTTCTATCTGGATGTTAAAGACTCATATACAGTATATTTTAGGAATAAAATAATAAGTTTCTCAGATAACCTCAGCCTCAGCTGAATTATAATTAAAGATTTTAATGACTTTTTCAAATTATCAGAGAACCTTAAATTACATTTTTACATCAGTTTTAAATGAAACTTTTTGTGGGATAATTTAAGCTGTACTCATCAGAAACAGAGAAGGAATAACTTGAAATGGGGCCCTAGACAAGATGCCAAATTTGGGCCCTGCTTCTGGTCATCTGACTTCTTTGGTAAGGTAAGATGAGGAAGGTTAGTCAGAAAAGGCGCCAGCCAGGCCCCTGGGCACCCATCAGGCCCCAGAAACCTGCCTTGGTTGCCTTGTGGGTAATCTGATCAGAAATCACCACTATATGACTCAAGGGCCATATTCACTAAATATCCGTAAAGTTGCCATGTGTAAGAAGTAAACAGCAATTTTACCAATAGTTAGTGAACATGACTTACTGTGCAAATTACAGCAAGAGCTGTTCTTCTTTTTACAACGTAACAATCGGACTATCAATTGAGGAGAGTCATCAACAATGAGACAGCAGAGACAGAAGAGCAAAATGTGTGGAGGCGTGAGTTATAAAGCCGCATCTACATGCGTAGATGAGGCTGCGATCCGGTGGCTCGATTAGCCACCGGATCGCCTCTTCCGCGTGCCCGCCGCATGCCCGCCGCGTGCGCCGCATACGATTCCCCGCTTGTCCCCGCCGGTGCCGCTTATCTTCCGCTCGATTCCCTGCCATTGTCCCCTCGCGGGGAGCGAGCAGGGAATCGGCGGAAGCAAGATCCGTCCTGTTGGATCTTATCAATTGAGCCGCATCAGCGGCTCGATTGATAAGGAGCCTCGCGGCCGCATCTACGTGTGTAGATGCGGCTTAAGAGTTATAAGATTCCACTTACGAGATCTTACCTGTGACAAGTATTTCCCACTCTGGCACAAGATTGCACTTTTTGACCATTATTGAGTATTTCAATAAAGACTAAAGGAAAATTCCAGTCATTATAGGAGGAGCAAGACAAGTGGTAGCCTCCCTGGCATTCCATTTCCCCAGGATCTCTGTACAAAAAGTAGTTCAATTAATTTCAAATAATTTGAAAGCATTTTTTGTAAACTTTTTTTTTATATATATATTGAATTCAATACAGGTTATTGTATTGAATTCACATAAAAAAAAAAAAAGTTTGCCGTCAGATGTTGATGATGCTACATGGCCCTCAATCGCCGGGGGAATATGTAATTGCAGAGGGAGAAGCAAATCCGCTGAGGGGCATGGAAGACACTGGGAATCTATCAGAGGTGCGCGGTGTGGGGTCAGTACACCAATGGTGAGCATAGGTTACCCCAGTATAGGTTAGCCAACGTATTAGTGCAACAGTATAGGTAGCCAGGTATAGGTGCCAGGGCTGTGGAGTCAGAGCAGTTTTGGGTATCTGGAGTTGGAATTTCAGGCGAAGTCGGTGGTTTCATAAACTGAGGAGTCAGAGTCTGATGATTTTTGTACCGACTTAACTGCCCTGATAGATAGCCAATATAAATGTCCCTAGCATATTTGGCCAGCTATAGGTGTAACAGTATAGGTTAGGCAGGTATAAGTGTCCCAAGTATGGTTAGCAGCTATAAATGCTACAGTACGAGTTAGCCAGGTATAATTTTCCCCAGTATTAGTCAGCTGTAGCTATAGGGACTCTCTTACCCCCTCCTGTTGTACTCCTAATTACCCCCACTCTTCATCCATCCGTCCCTCCTGATCCCCAGTGTAACACTCTGGATCTGATCATTATGGGTCTAATTATGTCATCAGCCGCGTCCCCGGTACTGTATACAGTAGCCCGGAGCTGCACGCAGAGAAGAATACTCGATCATCGCTGCAAAAACATCCCCTGCTCTATTCACAGCGCTGCCAGTGACACTGCCGGCAATGGGGGGTGGGGGTAATCGGTGGAGGGAGGGGGATTTACAATCTTACGCTGGGGATCAGGATGGAGGGAGGGATGCACAGTGGAGGGAGGGGGGATCAGCAGCTACAAATCTCCTTGGCCGCATTGATGAGCCTGGATCATTCATACCACTTTCAGCAATTTTTAGCTGGACGAACCAGGCTCGTCCTTACTGCTAGTGTATAGATAGTATTCGTCTCAGCAATCTTGGATCAGTGACATAAGCTGCCTGTACATCAAAAATGTTATCTTAAAGGAAAAATCCATTTTCATTTAAAAAAAGAAAAAGATCAGTGCTTACCCATGGATACTTACCTATTGATTCTATCGAGCAGGGACATCACACTCAAATATGAAGTGGGCCAAAATTAAACACTGGGACCAAAGCCATGGGTGACCAAGTCTCATTGATGTGCATGAGAAGAAAAGGCTATAATCTCAAATCTGATCATATGAAGAAACTTCTCTTGCACAAACTAGGTAAAAACTTGATGCTGACCCTTGAGAAAAAGATGTCAGAGCACACAGTGCACTATAGCTTGCTGCAAATGGGTCTGTGTTGCCACATACCAGTCAAAACATCTAAGCTAATATCTGTTCAGTGTCAAAAAGGACCTACAATAAGTATGTGAATGTCAGAACGGGACCACGGAGCAAGAGCACAGAGAACAAGGTGGTCTAAGCTTAAGAATTACATTTTCCTTTAGATCATGTGGATGGTCAGGCAAGTGTGTTTCATTTACCTGAGAAAGAGATGGCAGCTGGAAACACTTTGGGAAGAATTCAGGCCAATAGAGAGAATCTGAAGTTTCTTCCAGCAATGTTTTCTTGAAGACCCATGGGTGGCGTGCAGAAGAATAGTTAGGAGACAAAGCATTGGAGATGGTAACAGGGTCCACTTAAAACACCACTACAGAGCTACTCTGCCGCTGCCTGTACTAATGGACTAAAATATAGGGCACTAGGGAAGGGAGGTAGGGGGGGATAAAGGGAGGGAGGAAAAAAATAAGTCAGGCCCTCTTCCCACATCCTTTCCTTAAAGTGGACCCAAATTAAAAATACAAGATTTCAGAAATAAAATCTATTTTCTAAATTATAATAATAAATAGCAGCTTTTTTTCAGCTGCATGATGACAAATATAAAATATTTTACATTTATTGGAGGAACCCCTCCCTTCCTTTCATATTGCCGGGACAGAATCCGTCAAACTGGTGAAGTAGATGGTGTCCAGCAAAGGAGGAATTGCTAATGGCTGCCACCTGTATAACCCTAGTTATGGAAAGAGAAAGGTGAAAAGCATGCACTGAAATTCGCATAGGCTTGAAGGAGTGTTTATTTATCTTTGTATGTGTCAGAGTGGTGGAACTAAATATTTTGAATAAAAAAAATGTTTGGTTTGGGTCCGCTTTAACCACAACCAGAAGTTACAACCTTGGTCGGTTCTGCCCAGCCTGGGTGTCACCTCTACTTGCCCTGCACTCTCTGCATGCACCTTGTGATGCCATTGACAGGGCTGGTATATCACCAAAAATATAGACCACATAGTGTGTCCTATGTAGCAGGGCTGTTTCTGGCACTTTTTGGACACCAGGCCAAGCACTTGTTGCCTTCCACCACCCCAAACTTGTGAACAGCAGATTGTAGTCTACATTACTTAGTTTTGCAGGCACTAATATGTATGTACAGATCTTTAAATGTCTGAATATTGCTTTGGAGACTAGAACTCCGGAAAAGTGGCAACAATCAATGTAATCCAAATATAAACCAATCACAGCTTAATTATCAAACTAACAGCACCTGCCATATCATTGTTATGCTATTCAGGCCTTCTTTATTATGCTAATTAGTTATGCCCATTTGGGAATTAAAATGACCATGTATCCCATCCTTACTGGAACTACCAGGTGCCTTTAAGAATTACTCTCCATTTGTCTCTCCAAGAACAGCTCTGTGATGCCCCAGTCCTGCAGGTGTCACTCCAAGCATCTGCCTGGTTAGCCTGTGCCTAGAAACATCACTGTTATGCAGACGATGCTATCCACAGCATCTAACAGCCCATATACCCTGTATAGATAGTGCATTTTAACCCCAGGCTATTTATTCATCAGGCACCTTGCATCCCTTGGGATATGGTCATTATGTAACCAAACATCTGCACTGCGCAGACTTTGCAGTGTCACACATTTTCTTGATTATGTGTCTGATGAAGCAGCCTTGACTTGTGAAATATGCATCTGGCAATATTCAACATGCTGCCATAAACTGATGGTGTTAAGAGGTCTGCATGATTTATAATGTTCCTGATGAAATAAAATCTTAGATTTCTAAATTATAATATATCATATGGTGTTTATAAATATTGCTTTGTTTTTGTTTGATTTTTCTATATAATAAGTGCTATACAGGTGAAACTCGAAAAATTAAAATATTGTGCAAAAGTTCTTTTATTTCAGTAATTCTAATTAAAAGCTGAAATTAATATATGATATAGACTCATTACATGCAAAACAATATATTTCAAGTGTTTATTTGCTATAATTTTAATATTAATGGCTTACAGCTTATGAGAACCTCAAAATATCACTTTAGACCATTAGAATATTGTGAAAACGTTCAATATTCTAGGCTCAAAGTGTCAGCCCCAATCAGCTAATTAATCAAAACACCTGCCAAAGATTCTTATTTCATATATTGGTTTCACCTTTTAAGCTGAATTAGGGCTAGAACACACCAAAATCGCAATCGCTAGCGCTTAGCGATTTGCGCTAGTGATTTTGTGAAGTGATTTTTAGAGCGATTTTTGAATGAAAGAGCGTCTGCTCATTTATTCAAGCTGAAGCGCTCCAAAAATGTTACATACGTTTGCAATTTAAAAAAAAAATAACGTTGCTGTGGGAACACCTTTATAGGGTTACAGTAGTCAAGCGCTTTTCAAAGTGCTGGCGATCTGAAAAGTGCTCAAGGTGTGAACTAGCACTTACTGAGATAAATTAACTTTTGATCGATATTTTTGAGCTTCACTTGTATACTGATTTTAAATAGATGGTATCGATGTAACAAAAAAGGACATGGGGATCCGAGGGGAGTTGTGGCCACTAAGGAGCCTGCTTAGTAACCTATTTGGTTGTGTGCATGTGCTATGTGTGTACTCCACTTATTATAATCTGCTTCCCTGCCATGAACCATTTTTAAAGGTTTAGGGCCTGTTCACACTATATGCGTTCCTAGCCGTTTTCAGGGAACGCATACTGGTACCAAAAACGCATAGAAACGGCTCCTAATGCTTTTGAATGGGCTAGTTCACATGTATGCGTATGAGACGCATACGTTTCTCATCCGCATTGCTGCACGCAGTTCTGTGCGATACGCATAGAAACGGACGCAATGAAAGTCTATGGACGCGTATCAAAAACGCGTACTATTGTGTTTTTAGCGTCCGTTTTCCTCTGCGGTTCCCATAATTCTTTTTTTTTCCCCTGGGTCACGTGTTTGTGCAAAACGCAATAGAAAACGCATTCAAACGCAAGAAAAGCGCATGCGTTTTTCAACTTGCGTTTCTTTGAATTTATACGCGTTCTACAAACGCAGCAAGTATGAACAGGCCCTAAGGGCCTGTTCATTTATACGCGTTCTACAAACGCAGCAAGTATGAACAGGCCCTAAGGGCCTGTTCATTTATACGCGTTCTACAAACGCAGCAAGTATGAACAGGCCCTAAGGGCCTGTTCATTTGAACACGTATAAATTCAAAGAAACGCAAGTTGAAAAACGAATGCACTTTTCTTGCGTTTGAATGCGTTTTCTATTGCGTTTTGCACAAACACGTGACCCAGGGGAAAAAAAAGAATTATGGGAACCGCAGAGGAAAACGGACGCTAAAAACGCAATAGTACGCGTTTTTAATACGCGTCCATAGACTTTCATTGCATCCGTTTCTATGCGTATCGCACAGAACTGCGTGCAGCAATGCGGATGAGAAACGTATGCGTCTCATACGCATACATGTGAACTAGCCCATTCAAAAGCATTAGGAGCCGTTTCTATGCTTTTTTGGTACCAGTATGCGTTCCCTGAAAACGGCTAGGAACGCATATAGTGTGAACAGGCCCTTATAGTAAAAGTGAAGTTCTTTATCTTATCATATTTGTGTTCCTTCAAATCCCTTAATCTGGGAGTTAGCATTATCTCTTATTTTCCCATTGGGCTCCCAGGAGGTACTTACACAATATTAGGCACATGGATTTAATGTTTTGGCTGATCAGTTTATGGAGATGATCTGAATTGCTGGAGCATGGCCAGGCAGAATCCAGCTCCTTCTTAAAGGGAACCAAAACTGAGAGGGATATGGATGTTTCCTTTTAAACAATACCAGTTGCCTGGCAGTCCTGCTGATCTCTTTGGCCACAGTAGTGGCTGAATCACAGACCTGAAACAAGCATGCAGCTAATCCAGTCTGACTTTAGTCAGAGCATTTGCTCTCTATGCTTGTTCGGGGCTGTGGCTGAAAGCATTAGAGACACAGGATCAGCAGGAGAGCCAGGCAACTGGTATTATTTTAATAGGAAAAATCTATATCCTTCTCAGTTTAGGTTCCCTTTAAGGTCTGAATCTGACCAAGGATTCACTTTAATTTGTCTGAAAAAAACACTGGGAAGAAGCAGTTGGCAGATAGAAGACGTCCAGCTCCTGAAGAGGCCGGTGGGGGGCCCAGGGGGCATTGGGAGGGGGCGCTGTAATGGAGGGGGGAGCCGCAGCCGCGGGGAGAGCAGCCCGACCTCTCCCTCCCTTCCTCTCCCCGGGCGCCCTCCTTGCTTCCCCCCTCGGTGGGCAGAGTGAGCGCACAGGGCAGTGCTGTACTAAACTACTCACTATTCAACTGGTTCCAGCTAAACAGGAAGCAGCGTGTGTATCAGTGTGTATGCAGAGAAGGGAAGATCAGCGGCAAGTGCAGCGACTGGAACCAGGGAGGTGAGTAGCTGTGTATGGCGCTGCCCTGCACGCTCACTCTGCCCACCGAGGGGGGAAGCAAGGAGGGCGCCCAGGGAGAGGAAGGGAGGGAGAGGTCGGGCTGCCCTCCCCGCGGCTGCAGCTCCCCCCTCCATCATGGGGGTGGGGGTCACCTACCTATCTTGGGAGGCACCTACCTAATCTAACTTATACTGGGGGGGCAGCTACCTAACCTATCCTGGGGGGCACCTACCTAATCTAACCTTTACTGGGGGGGGGAGCTACCTAATCTAAACAATACTGGGGGGCAGCTACCTAATCTAACCTATACTGGGGGACACCTTTCTATCTAACCTATACTGGGGACACCTACCTAATCTAACCTATACTGGGGGGCAGCTAACTAATCTAACCTATACTGGGGGCAGCTACCTAATCTAACCTATACTGGGGGGCAGCTACCAACCTAACCTATACTGGGGGGCAGCTACCTAATCTAACCTATACTGGGGGGCACCTACCTAATCTAACCTATACTGGGGGACACCTTCCTATCTAACCTATACTGGGGGCACCTACCTAATCTAACCTATACTGGGGGGCAGCTACCTAATCTAACCTATACTTTGGGGGGGCAGCTACCTAATCTGACCTATACTGGGGGGCAGCTACCTATTTAACCTATACTGGGGGCACTTACTTATCTAACCTGTATTGGGGGCACCTACCTACCTAGCTACATAGCAAGGAAATGAACAGCGCTACTTAAAAACAGGCAAGTGCCTACCTGCAAAAGAGTGCAAGCCCCACTTGTGGGATATAATACAGACCGAGCATACACATGACCTGTCTACCACTGAAGGAGGATGTTAGTTTCCATTAACAGCTTGCATGCAACCTATTAAGTACTCGTCCCTCCCACTGCGAAGAAGTCGATCCTCCATGGGAGGGGCCTAACACTAACTAAATCCTAACCTATGTATATGCATAGCCTGGGTGCGGCTAATCAAATAAAATCGAAAATTGAAAATTGCGCAAAAGGTGGATCAGCGCAACACCAGGCCGCCTCCGAATGGCCTCCAATCAGAGGTGCGCTGAGGACCCCCAGAAACTACAAACGCACCTTGAACCCAAACAGAAGCTCTGCATATACACCAAAAGCATGGCTGTTACCTACCTAGCTAGCCTGTACAGGTGGCAACTATACTGGCTACCTATATTAAAGGCACCTACCTAACTAACCTATACTGGGGCACCTACCTATCTAACCTATGCTGGGGGCAACTATTCTGGCTACCTATATTAGAGGCACCCACCTAGCCAACCTATACTTGGGGCACCTACCTATCTAACTTATACCGGGGGTGTCTGCCTATCTAACCTATACTGGGGTCAACTATACTGGCTACCTATGCTGGAGGCACCTACCTGGCTAACCTATACCGGGGGCAACTATACTGGCTTACCTATGGCTGGCTACCTATACTGGGGGGAACTATACTGCCAATCTCATTGCATTTGTGGGGAAATGTGCTGCCAATAAGATTGCATTTGGGGGGAAATCTGCTGCCAATAAGTTTGCATTTGTGGGGATATCTGCTGCCAATAAGATTGCATTTGTGGGGAAATGTGCTTCCAATCTCATAGTATTTGTGGGGAAATCTGCTGCCAATCTCATTCCATTTGTGGGGAAATATGCTGCCAATCTCATTGCATTTGTAGAGAAATATGCTGCCAATCTGATTCCATTTGTGGGGAAATCTGTTGCCAATCTCTTTGCATTTTGTGGGGAAATCTTCTGCGAATCTGATTGCATTTTGTGGTTGGCCGGCCATCCACCATGTGTTTTTTTTTTATCGGTTGTCTATAGCGGCAGTGTGTGCTGATCTCTGCTACCTCCGGTATGTTCACTATAATTTTTTGCTTTCTGCCTGTAGGGATAGTAAACTAGCTGCAGTGTGTGCTGATCTCTGCTACCCACATTATGTACAGTATAAGCTGTTACTGTGTACCTGTACTGATCGTAAACTAGCTGCAGTGTGTGCTGAACTTTGCTACCTCAATTATGTACAGTATAAGCTGTTACTCTGTGCCTTTACTGATTGTAAACTAGCTGCAGTGTGTGCTGATTTGTTACCTCCAGTATGTACAGTATAAGCTGTTACTCTGTGCCTGTACTGATAGTAAACTAGCTGCAGTGTGTGCTGATCTGTTATCTCCAGTATGTACAGTATAATGTGTTGCTCTGTGCCTGTACTGAATGTAAACCAGCTGTATTGTATGTACAGTATTGGCTGTAAAGCCTGGTACACACATACAATTTTGAATAGCCAATTTTACTACTACCAGGTATTATGAGAGCTCAGCTCTGTTCATAGTATTCCAAGTCTCTTGGCCCTCATACTACATGCAGTGGTAAAATTGGTCAGTGATTGACCAATCAAAATTGAATGTGTGTATGCATCTGTATTCTATGCTTATACTGATAGTAATCTATCTAAAGGCTAGGGCGCTCCATCCAAAATGTTGCTGGGCAGGCCCATTATTATTGGGTTACACCGCTGTTAAGTTCATGTAACTTGGTCCCACCCATGGCCAGGCCCACTCCCTGCATGGCCACACCCATTTTTGCCACGGCACATTGCGCGCGCCGCAAGTTCTTCCCACCCAGTGCCCATTGGTGCCATGGATCTTTTAGGATCCTAGCAACGCCCCTGTTTACTATAAAGGGATTCTACTGTAATTCCTTCAGACTGGCATCTTACTACTAATTGCCCTATTTCCTCTCGGTGATGCGTATGTTTGCAAATTGAATGTGGCACACATGCTGCTGCAAAGCTGAATTGATATAGCCATGCCATGCACAGCTATCGAATATGTGTGTGCGTCGGGTGTTGCGGGGGAGGGGGTTGTTCCCGGGTGGGGAGGCCCACATCCTGATTCCGCATCGGGGCCCAGAGGTTTGTAGCTACGCCACTGTCCTGCGCTGTATATATATATTTAAGCAATGCAGTTACAATGAGGCCAGGGCCCATATGCAATTCACTATTTTTCCTGAGTTTTCACCTAGGTGATATTTATTCTTACCTTGTCATTAAATGCCATTTACACCACCAGCAAGTAAGAAAATACTCAGAATAATTTGATAGTACTTTTTCACCAACTTTTGGATACTTTTTCAATTGTAAAATGCTGAAAAGATATTTTAAAGAGAATAATTATCTCCTGGGAGATAGGAACACACTAGGCAGAATCACATATACGTTTTCCATAGCACATAGTGGAAAACGCAAATGCTGATATGCGATTCTTTCTGCCTAGTGTGTTCCTACCCTCAGGAGAAAAAGGTAATTGTATATGGGCCCAGGTTTTTTCAAGGTACTTAGCTAAAGAAGAACTTCAGGAGAAATGCATGAAAGTATATGCTGTGCCCATATGGGTGTAGAGTGACACAGCAATATGGATTTATCTTTGTTTATCTGTTGTCTCTCTCAGTCTACAGCTTGGATTGCTGAAAAAATCATTAACCAGCTGAGCGGTCTGGACGAGCTCAGCTCGTCCAACACCGCCAGCGGCTGCCGCTCAGGCCCTGCTGGGCCGATTTTAATGAAATAAAAAGCAGCACACGCAGCCGGCACTTTGCCAGCCGCGTGTGCTGCCTGATCGCCGCCGCTCTGCGGCGATTCGCCGCGAGCAGCGGCGAAAGAGGGCCCCCCTAGCCGCCTGAGCCCTGCGCAGCCGGAACAAAAAGTTCCGGCCAGCGCTAAGGGCTGGATCGGAGGCGGCTGACGTCAGGACGTCGGCTGACGTCGATGACGTCACTCCGCTCGTCGCTATGGCGACGATATAAGCAAAACAAGGAAGGCCGCTCATTGCGGCCTTCCTTGTTTATTATGGGCGCCGGAGGCGATCGGAAGAACGCCTCCGGAGCGCCCTCTAGTGGGCTTTCATGCAGCCAACTTTCAGTTGGCTGCATGAAATAGTTTTTTTTTTATTTAAAAAAAACCCTCCCGCAGCCACCCTGGCGATTTAATCAGAACGCCAGGGTGGTTAAGGGCCTCTTTCCACTGTCTCACATGCGATTGTAATGCAAATTTGTAGAAATGCTTGCGATTTTATGTGCATTTTGAAAGCAAATGTTTGCATCTGATCTCCATAGAAACACGACATCACTGTGACCACACAGTGAACAGAAAGAAGCATGTTTGATGCTAACATGGATGCCGTTTTTCACATCAACAATTTGCATGCGGTACCATTGATTACATGCAAATTGCATGTCGAATAATACGTAGTGCAAAATCCTGCAGCAAGTGGTTTGTTTCTTTATTTTTGTTTTGGAACGGATTACAAACAATGTGAATTTGCACTCAGTGGAAATGGGCCCTAAGACCGATAGTCCTGTATTGCTAAGTATTCTGTAGCTAGTAACTTAAAGGAATACTATCGATTGAAACAACTTTATTTTTTAATACTCTATATTAGTGTACACATTACCACTAGTGGTAGGGGAACTTTATTTATTCACCCAGGTCTCTCTCCCTCTATCCCTGCTTAAAAATTCATTTCTCACACAGCTCACAAATATATTTCACTGTGTCACTCACAGCATGCAGGAGACATGAGGAGAAATAGGCTGATCTGAGGGGGTAACAGGTAACTAAATGAGCTGTAATATTGCTGGAATATAACTAGCTATAACACTAGTCTGTGTTTACACTCACACTGGTTGCCTGGCTGCATGCTTGTGATGATTCACTCCAGGCTACATCCACTTTACAAGCTGCTGAGAGGGGCAGACCACTGTTTACAATTAGCATTATTAGTATCTTTATCAGTCAAGAGAAGCAAAGATAATAAACACACATTGCTAGAATCTTTAACCCCTTACCACCATATCAATAAGATTCTTTCAGCAAGGTGATAATTAAACTATAAACTGGGGAGTTAATAGCAACTCCCCTGTGCAGAGACATGGCCTTGCCCTCTGGAAGCTTCAGTATTAGGGCCCTTTTACACTTAATCAGTTGCTCTCAGTTATAACTGAAAGAAAACTAATTTTCAAAGTAAAGCCCATATTTTCCTATGGCTTCCTTTACACTTAACACGTTTTAACTGAAATCTTCCTTCCAATGCACTGCTATAGAAGAAACGCGTACTAACGCACACTAACGCGTACTAACGCACACTAATGCACACCAACTGATTAACTGTTTAACTTAGATACATTTTGTATCTAAAACTGATGGATGATTTTACAGCTGAGAGGAACAGCTGTGTGAGGAATCAAATTGCTCCTAGTACTTGCCCTAATGTGTGCTACAACGTACAGCATTTAAAAATAAATGCATACATCGATAGTATTCCTTTAATTCTGATACTTCTGTTTGTCATGCAATGGCCAACAAAAAATTATCATCAGTCATTTGGATTCAGTGTAACATTGGTTTGACATTCTCATCCACTTGATCAGCTTTCAGGAAATTGATTAAATAATATATCACATAGTTGATTGCTTGCAGATCCCTTTGTGTGCATGGCCACAATGACCCAATCTTGCATGAAAAGCTTTCTTTTTACTCAGAATTTTTCTAGCAGACTGAGTTTTGCCTAGATATCAGCTCCATTGCCCTGTACCACTACACAACCAATCATATTTCAGAAGAAGTCTAGTTGAATATTAATGAAAACTCTGCCACTGCTGCCAACCTTGTGCCACTTAATTCATTACCATCTCCAAATGAAATATTTGTTTCATTTGTTTGTGTAGATGCTGCACTCATTTTGCACTCAACTTGTTGTTCTGCCTACTGAGGACCACATTTTAGAACCTGTTTCCACTACATGCAGATTGGATGCAGAATGGATGCAGAAAAATTGACACCAATGAATGCCTATGGGCCTGTTTCCACTAAACGCAATTTTTCTGATGCAGATTTTCCCATAGGCATTCATTGGAGTCAGTTTTTCTGCATCCATTCTGCATCTAATCTGCATGTAGTGGAAACAGACCCTTAGGCCTCGTTTACATCTGCTGCTCTGAAAAACGTGTGAAAGCGCGTGGTAAAAAACTCATGCGCTTGTGCGCGCTTTAGTGCGCGTTTCTGTGCGTTGCGCTGCGCTTCTTTAAAGCACGTTTTGCTTGTTCTACCAGCAGCAGTTGTCAATAAAACTTTGTTTTTGTATGTAAATGTATTTTTTTCTCCAATTAGGGGTAAAAAACGCATGCGCTTCTATGCGTTTGTACGCGCTTCTATGCGCTAAAAAAGCGCACCCATTCACTTGCATTGATGTGCGCTTTCCAGCTCAACGCACAGAAATGCATGCATCCCTACGTTTCTGTAACGCTGCTCAGCGCAGCGCATAGATGTGAACCAGCTACATTTAGTTACATGGGAAAGTAAATACCTTGCTGATCGCACAGGGCAGTGCGCTGTAAAAAACGGCCCTGATGTGAACGAGGCCTTATAGTTACCTGTTCTGGACATGCTTCTTCTCTTTCCCCACCCGCAGCGATACACTCCCGACATCCTTTTCTGACTTTTGATCACATATTACTATGTGTGATCAGGGTTCAGATGATAGTGTCAGCGGTGCAACTTCACCCGGAGGTGAAAGAGGGGTAATGGGATGCGTTTGGCACACTTCCCCAGCGGCAGGAAAAATTTGACCCTGCAGCCAAATACAGAAAATATTACAGACATAGGTCTGTGATTTTGATGTTAAAACCAGAATAACTAATATAAAATTGAGTATCTTGAATAATTTGTCCCATTCTTATATAAGTGTTTGTGGTGCCTCTTTAATTTTTCTCAGGAAAGATTCTGTGTAAAATGCAGCTGAACATAGGAAACCACTATACTGTAGAGATTATTACTGGTTTTACCTCAGTGCAATATTCCACTAACCTTCAGCATGTAAAGAATATAGATTTCATCTCAGCTCTCATTCTGAGTCAGTGTTGAAGACACCTTTCTTATAAAACTAAGTGAATGGACAAGTGAAAATGATAAAAAGCTAATAACAGAACAGATAGCTGGCAGAATGGATAAACAATATTCATATTAGTACACATTTATACAGTATCCATGTTATTAAAAGAAAATTCACAAATCCAGGTCTTTTGCCAGTTACAACCACATTTGACAAAAAATGTTTTGACTGAGGCTCTGAACTGACAAATTAAAGCAGGTCTTAATACTGGATAATAGAACTTGATAACCGAAAGAGAGACAAAGCTCTGGAAACCGTTAGGTACTCTTAAAAGACTGCTATCATGACTTACGAACACCTGACTTACAAACGAACTGCCGATGCAAACGGCCCAAATATGGAAACGTAAATAAATAAAAAAGAACTTGTAGTGTCTGAGAAAATCAATTTTAAAGAATTAAAAGAAACAGTTTTTTTTTAACTCAATAAAATGACATTTTGCTGCTTTATTTTACTATATATAGCAAGTTCCGAGTTCTGCATTCACATTTTATACATAAAGCAAACTTGTGATGCAGTGTGAAAGTTTGTGTGGATTACGTGAAATCATCAGTAGCATCAGTAGCATGTCAACTCTTCCTCAATACTGTGGGGGAGATTTATCAACACATTACCGAAAAATTTTTCTTCTTAACCTGTTGTAACCAGCAGGGAGAACAGTTCTGCATGATAATAAGAACCTTCTTAAATCCTAGGTAATAGTGGCAAGGCGATTTAGCATGAATTTCTAGAGCTGCACTACAATTAAGAGAAGTGCAAATCCATCCTTAAACTGGCGAAGATTAGGAAGTGCTTGAAAGCAGTTCTACAGATGTATAACTTCTGGCTAGACATGATTGCAGAGTGCAGGCTAGACATGATTTGTAATGTGCTCCTCCCACCTGCTGAATTCCTCCTCAGAGCCTGCTGCTATCAATACAGCAGGTGTGTTGGTTACCTCAGCAACAGCAATTCCCCTCACACACTGCACTACCTGAGAGACCTTCCTAACTCCTCCTATTATACAACAGTTTTAGAAGGAATCTGCACTATCTAATGATTTCTTAAGATGCCTGAGACAGTTCTGCACGGATTTCTAAAAACCTAACAATATTTTGTCTCAGACACTCTTGATGAATCTGGCCCTGTGAATTTACACTGTTCATCCGCGATCTGAGAGGTAGTTTTAAGCACTAAAATCTCACTCAACTTTCTAAGGTAAAAAAAAAATGGAACACACCTTAGTGCAAATAATATTTGCACATGTCTTTACCACACTTTGTTTTCACTACCATAAATAATTTATTCTCAAGATCTGGTTTTATGCATAACACAAAATTAGCCCAAAACATATACTGTAGACCAAAATAATAATCAAAAATTGAACAATGAATAAATCAGGCATGTGGGAGCAATCCAGAGAAATTACAGCAGAAGGAACTTGCTCTGTCCAGTCTAAACTAATAGAGAATAAAAAGCAAATGGAAACCATACAAGAACATAAGTAAACAAAATATAAGGGTTAGTATGAGGGCACATAGAACTACAATGTATTCCCGAGGTAACTAATAGGCATAAGGAAATGGACCTTATGTCCAAAAGTTAGAAACAACATGTAGATCAAGAAAGACTCAGTACTGCAAACCACCAAACATGGCATGGCTGCCATAAAATCCAGTGTTTATCTAGATATTAGTATTAGGCAGCTAGATGTGTCTCCCAAATAATATTAGTTAGTCAGATGTGTTTTCAATAGGAATCCTCCAATCATCCAGATTTTCCCCTTAATAGTACTAGGTACCGTATTTTTCGCCGTATAAGACGCACTTTTTCTCCCCAAAAAATAGGGGGAAAAAGTCCCTGCGTCTTATAGGGCAAAGGCAGGGAATTCCCGACTTAGAAACGCCCGCCGATAGGGACCGCGACCCGCCGCCACGTCGGGAATTCCCTGCCTGTGTGGCTGCACCCGATGTATGCCTCTGCCCGCTCCCCATGCCTGTAATGAGGCCGGCGTGTGTAATATGTTTCCTCCCGCTGTGTGCCCGATCTCTGCGTGCCCCCGCTAGTGTATAATATGCCCGCTCCCCCGCCTGCCTTATCTCCCTCCCCCATGTGGTTGCTGGCCCCCCCGTGTGTTAATCTGCAGCGGCTTACCTCTCCGCCATGCCCGCGAGGATTGGAGACCTTCTTCACAGCCGCGCATCTCGCTCTAGTGATCGGCATGTGGTGATTGCGTCATTGTCACATGCCGATCACTAGAGCGAGATGCGCGGCTGTGAAGAAGGTCTCCAATCCTCGCAGGCATGGCGGAGAGGTAAGCCGCTGCAGATTAACACACGGGGGGGCCAGCAACCACATGGGGGAGGGAGATAAGGCAAGCGGGGGAGCAGGCATATTATACACTAGCGGGGGCACGCAGAGATCGGGCACACAGCGGGAGGAAACATATTACACACGCCGGCCTCATTACAGGCATGGGGAGCGGGCAGAGGCATATATCGGGTGCAGCCACAATTTACACACACACACACGGGGGACACAGGCACATGGGGCAGGCATGAGGGACACAGGGGACACATGGGGGACAAAGGCACATGGGGCAGGCATGAGGGACACATGAGGCATGCATAGGTGACACATGGGGACACAGGCACATGGGGCAGGCATGAGGGACACAGAGGACACATGGAGGACACAAGCACATGGGGCAGGCATGAGGGACACACAGAGGACACATGGGACATGCATGGTTGCCGCAGAGGACACATGGGACAGGTATGGGGGACACAGAGAACACATAGGGCAAGCATATAGGGCAGGCATGGGTGACACAGGGAACATGGAGCATGTATATGAGGGACACACAGATGACACATGGGGTATGCATGGGTGACACAGAGAACACATGGGGCATGCATGGGTGACACATGGGGCAGGTATGGGGGACACAGAGGACACATAGGGCAGGCATGGGGGACACATGGGGCATGTATGAGGGACACAGAGGACACATGGGGCAGGTATTGGGGACACAGAGGACACATGGGGAGACAATGGGACACAGGAGGACAACATTTGAGGGTTAACATGTACAAGACTCTCCTGGAATATGGACGCACCAGGTTTAGTATATATAATTTTTTTCTCTGGTTTTTGCCCTCTAAACCTGGGTGCGTCTTATATGCCGGAGCGTCTTATACGGCGCGAAATACGGGTAGTTAGAGGTAGCCCCCCCAGCCAGTATAAGCCAGGTGTAAACCCCCATGCAAAGTCCCCTCAGATGCAGAGTAGTGCAAAAGGATGAAACAGAGAACTCCCATTTCCACGCTCCACCAAAGAGATACCTCCTCCATGCATCTTTGTCTCCATGACTACAGTGCCCTCGTTACATAATTTGCTTCCAGGTTATGTGAAAAAATTACACTGGAATCATAGAAATGATGACTGAGGAGGAAGGTCGATTGTCGGAAGAGCCTGGAGAGGTGAGTTACCTATCTCCTCCACTTGCTCAACTGCATGGTTGAAGAGGGGAGTCACATCAGACACCGCTTGTTTCCCCCATTCCTTTAGTTTGTAAGCTCACAAGGACAGAGATCTCTCACCCTTCTGGTCTCAGAATGTATTATTCATTTCATAGCTTGCACTCTGTTATACATTTTATTCATCACGTTACATCTGTCATTGTAATCACCAGTTCCGTATTTTGTACCAGCGTCCATATTTGAGGTATACCATTGTCTGTATCATTATGTACCCCTTGTTTGTTTTCCTACTTTGTACAGTGCCACAATATATATATATATATATATGTTGGTGCTTTATAAATCAATATTAATAATAATCAGGCTACCTATACTGGGGAATGCTACCTTTACTAGTGGGCTACCTTTTCTGGGTAAGCTATTTTTGACTACCTATACTGGGAACCCTTCTGTCTACCTTGACTGACGGGATTACCGAATACTGGGGTGGTACCTCTCGCAATCTATACTGGAGGTCATTTCTGTATTTCTATACTGGGGACCAGTGGTGTACCTACCATAAGGCTGCAGGTGCTCACAGCCCCAGGTGCAGCCATGGCTAGGGGTGCCGCTGTGGTGCTCAGTCACTGCGTTCTTCAACCTGGGACCTTTTTTCATAGTTTGGGCAACATTCAGGAATATAGCAGCAGGCAGTGCATGTAACTGTACTACTTCCTGCAGCAGGTGTAGCTCTACTTCCCCTTCTTGTCCCAAGGGCAATGTGTTTCCTTGCTCTCTACACACAGCCTGCAGTGAGTGAATGTGCAGAGCAGCAGGGTGAGTGGAGAGAATGATTGCTGTGCTGCAGCTGGGACATTAGCAGGGAGAGGTGGCAGGAGGTGTTTAGTGCTTCAGAACTTACCTGTCATTAGTAGCCATGAGCACTGGCTGCTGTAACACCAGAGTGCAGTAGACTATTGATTATTTATCCTGCTCAGAGTAATTAATCAATAATGCCGGGCAGTCTGCTGTTGCAGAAGCCAGTGATACATGTGCTGACAGCCGACTTCTGTAGTGAGCAGAGAAGCAAGCTCCAGGCAAATTAGATTAGCTTGATTGCAGGTAATCTTATATCGTTTTTCAGCTCCTCCTGCCACCCTGTTGTCTTCCCCCATGACTCTTTCCTCTTTTTCAATATCAGTGGCTCCTTTTAACAGCATGCTCCTGCCAAACGCACTGGTGAGGTCTGCAGTCCTTCCTGATGAGAGTCCTTCCTGCCATTTCTCCTCTCCCACCAGGCTCTCTGTCTTGTGCCTCTACCTCTTTACTTCCCCCCCCCCCCTCCTCATATGCATCCCCCTCTTTCGTATGTCTCCATTTTCTGACTGTCCTCAGAGAAGCACACATTCTAATCGTACCATAGTCATAGTCAAATGTCCTACCATATTATTGTTGTGCATTTATATAGCACTGACATCTTCTGCAGTTCTGTATAGAGTACAGAGTTTCATAACGGTTAGCTCCGTCCACATTCTGACGACTCCTTTTCCCCAAAAATCCCCCCAAATTTGCAGCAGCACGCTCGTCGCCCCAACCCGTCAACCCTTCCATCAAAAAAATTGGGGGGGTTGTCTGTAAATAATCAGATAATCAGCACCTAATACTGCCCCTCTGGCTACCTAAACTAGGGGAAGGGGGGTGGTCTGTACTGCAGGCTACCTTATACTGGGGGCCTCTCTAACTGCCCATACTGGGAGCTACCTGTAACTGATGGGTACCTCAGACTACAGATTAGGGGGGCTACCAAATTCTGGGTAACACCCATGGCTACCTAAAACTGGTGTATATGGGTTCAGACCTTACTGAGCACCCCCTTAAATGACAAGAAAATACGTATACTGAGCGTAGTGACTCAGCTCACTCTTCTATTTTTACTGAACAACATATCTTGAGTCACAATTCTGAAGCATTGTTTGGGCTTCAACTATAAGTAATTCATTACATCATTGTAGCAAAAGACTATTATCATACAGTCTAAAGCGCGTACTGTATGTTCAAATTGGAATCACCGTAAAAGGTATGAAAATTCTAAACCTAAAGCAAACCTGAACTGAAAAATAACAGTCAAAATAAACATACAGGTACATACGTCATACTCATCATTTTCATTCTCCGCTCCTGTGTTCAGTTTGTCCACTGTGATCAATGGAATTCTCCGTCCTGCATTTTAAAAATGGCGATGAACCCTTAACAGCTTCCGAGTCAGCACTCCGTTAGCCAGTGATATTGCTTGAGCCATAGGGAAACATCGATGTTTCCTTGTACATCAGTTGTCCTTTCAGTTATAACTGACAGCAACAGTTATAGGGATAAAGGGCCCTTAGGGCCTGTTCACACTATATGCGTTCCTAGCCGTTTTCAGGGAACGCGTACTGGAACAAAAAACGCATAGAAACGGCTCCTAATGCTTTTGAATGGGCTAGTTCACATGTATGCGTATGAGACGCATACGTTTCTCATCCGCATTGCTGCACGCAGTTCTGTGCGATACGCATAGAAACGGACGCAATGAAAGTCTATGGACGCGTATCAAAAACGCGTACTATTGCGTTTTTAGCGTCCGTTTTCCTCTGCGGTTCCCATAATTCTTTTTTTTCCCCTAGGTCACGTGTTTGTGCAAAACGCAATAGAAAACGCATTCAAACGCAAGAAAAACGCATGCGTTTTTCAACTTGCGTTTCTTTGAATTTATACGCGTTCTACAAACGCAGCAAGTATGAACAGGCCCTAAGGGTGCTTTTACACTAAATCAGTTGCTGTAAGTTGAAACTGATGTACAATTCAGTGTTCATGTTTCCCTGTGGCCTCTTTTATACTATACGCTTAAAAACTGAAGCTTTATCACAATGCACTACTATGGAGGGAAAAAAAATGCATTAAAATGCATAGCATTCAAACGCATAGTGTAAAAGGACCCTAATGCTACGTACACACATGCGACAACGATCGTTCGTTAAGAACGATGAACGAACTTTTAATTGATGAAAGAACGACCTAAGTAAAGGTAGTTTTAAAATGTGTGTAACGATCTGATCGTTAGAACGAACGTTACATCACAGAAAGCAACTATTGCGCCTGCGCATAAAAATGAGAAGTTTCATGGAGAAATAGTGAAATGCGCATGTCAAGCCTAGTACGAACGATCGTTTCCAACGATGTACTACTTTTGCAAACGATCGTCGTTGGGAAAAATCCGCCGAGACAGAACTTTCTTTTGTAGCGATTTGGCTCGTTCGTCGTTTGCCTTAATAGTCGGTGGTTCGTTTTTTGTAACGATCGTCGTTGGTAAAGATCGGGGAACGATCGTTACAAACGACTATAGTCGCATGTGTGTACGCACCTTAAGGCTTTCCGCTTCTGGAGAGACAAGTCTGACTAGATCTAGTCAGAATTGGAAGGAATTGTTGTTAGAAGAAAATGGTGAGCTTCTGTGAGGAACTGACAGAGAGGCAAGTATGTAATATTTATTTGCTGGTACATCATGTATTTATTATAAATAATTTTACTCGGTACAGGTTAACTTCAAGCAAATTTAACTTCAAACAAAAGATGATTTTTACACTGATAACATGACTTTAGGACAAAAGCCAGTAATATAACTATGTGGGCAATAGATAGTAGGGAAACAAGTTTCATTGTATGTTATGCCACATGGTATTCTCTACTAAAGTGCAATCTAAATATAGCAAATATATACCAATATATAGCAAAAATATAACCATATGCATATCCACCTACAATATGTGTGTTCATTCTGTAAAACTATGTCACATTTAGCATTTTGATAGAAGACATTTTCCTGACAGTTGATGTTCCCTATAAAGCATTTATTTAGTTAATACATAATCAAAGAAGTCTGGAATTTTACATCAGGAAACAATTATGATAAGTACATCACATAGAAGACTAAAACAACATGTCAGGATAGGTGTTGCTTCAAAGCCAATTTCAAGACTAAACTTCCAAAATCAGAATGGGTCATGAAATACTGTTGATGGAGCCAGTTAAATTATTAGAACTAAAACACTGTACTCAGAACTCAGACAGTAAGTTTTCCATTAAGCCTGATCCTGATTATTCCATAAATGGTAGCAACATTTGGGATCAGTTATACACATTGTTGAATGTTGTACTTGTCTTCTTTATTTTCATGTTAATGTCACTTTTTGATATAGAGTTTGACTAATGTTTTACATGATATGTAGTTTAATGGTACTTTAGTTAAGGAAAAAAAAACAAATTGAAGGTTGCCAGGGATCTGGACATTGTTCTCTTGTACCCAAAGCAAAGAAAATTCTTTGCCTTGGTTCTTATTCAATTCACTTTTTCTCCTGAGTTTTCTTCTATGCAATATTTTTACACCTACTAATAAAAGACCTTTAATGCCTCATGGTGCCCATACACGGTAAAAGATTCGCTTTTCTTGTTTATTCAACCAAAACGATCAAATCGAATGAAAGTCAAAATGAAACTTTTTTCGATCAAGAGAAACAAACTATTATCCCGTTTTTTCAATGAAAATTTTAATCGGACACGTTGGAAAATCTTTGTATTTGATATACCGGAATAATCAAACAAAATTATCTAATTGGAAAAAAATGAAAAAAATTGTACCATGTATGGGCACCATCAAGCAAGCAAAAAATACTTTTTAATGAATTTAATTTTGACAGTACTTTTTCACTTATTTTTGGGTAATTTTTTATTGCAGAGTGCTAAGAAGTTATTTTAAAAATAGGATGAGAAATGATCTCCTATGAGAAAACATAGGAGAAAAACTGAATTGAATAAGGGACTTTCGGCCTGATGCACTAAACTCCAGTGAGGTAGCCATGCGCAGGGAGTGCACTGCAATTTTACCTTGCGCATTACCGGTTAATGCATTACCATAGCAATGCACGCAATAACGCAGTAACGATGTGTCGCTGGTGACTTAATGGGCGGTACTCTCCCTGTACTAGTAACAGTAAAATTGCTTCCCTGTGCATGGCAACTTTACCCGAGTTTAGTGCTTCAGGCCCCTTGTCTGTTGGAACAGAAAGTTTTCTCTAATACATTGGTTATCCTGTGTCCTTCAATGTGGCCATGGCCAGTAAATTGTAGTAGTCACTTCGTTATATATATATATATATATATATATATATATATATATATATATATATATATATATATATATATATATATATATATATATATATATATCAGGCTTCTATAATCCGGCAGTGTTTATTCAGTCCCCTGTAACATAGCAGTGGTTAGTCACTGCTCTTCTCTCATTTAGCATCCTGTAATGTGATATTGTTATTAAAGCGGGCAAAAACTCTGACATAATATTCAATAAAACATGTTTTTCTACTTTCTGTTACTCATACAGTTATCATATTTGCTTTTGTACACAAGTATTATTTCCCATTTTTCAAATTACAAGTTCCCAAAGTACAGTTCATCCGCTTTGAAAACTGCCATTGCATTTTATTGCACAGCTGCTGTATTTATATATTTTAATAAACCCAGTATGCGTTCTCTGTTGTTTTTGCCTTCTGCTATTTGTGCAATCTGATACACTGCAGATCAATGTTTACAAATAGTAGCCGTATAGCAGCTAAGCTAACATAAATAAGATAATGTTATCACTTGAGTTCTTATCTAACTTCTCTAACTCTTGCAACAAGCTTCCCCCGAAGAAGCTGTGTTTAACTGTTTGAATGCTGTTCTGCTACCAATTTTTCCTGTCAGTAAGTTTAAGGCTGTAAATAATCTTTTAGAGCAAAGAACAAATGCAGCGTTTCATTCTACTTTAAAAAGACTGTAATGAAAAAAAGTTCCCCTGGGGGTACTCACTCCAGTAGGGGGAAGCCTCTGGATCCTATCGAGGCTTCCCCCATCTTCCTGTGCCCCACAGTGGTCTTGCTGCAGCCCACTGAATGCACAGCCGACAATCTGTCAAGCTGTGCAATACTTACCTTTCCTTGTTCCAGCGGGGGCACTGTTGCGGCCTTCCACTCAGAAATAGGCGGAAATAGCCAATCTCAGTTGGGTCCACTCTATTGCGCAGGCGCAAGTCTCCTGTGCCTGCACAGTAGAGCGGACTCGACTGGGGTCGGCTATTTCCAAGCAGAGAGCCGCTACTGCGCCTGCACTGGAGCCAGGAAAGTAAATATTTACATGCCCGCTGTTAAGTGGGCTGCACGAAGACCACCGTGGGACACAGGAGGACAGGGGAAGCCTCTATAGGATCCGGAGGCTTCCCCCTCCTGAGGTGAGTACCCCTAAGGGGAATTTTTTAACTTTACAGATCCTCTTTAAGCATCCTGTAACAAGACAGTGGACATTTATTCTCCTGTAATGTAGAACTTTATGATACAAACAGATGTTGGCCCCTTGGCGCATCCAGATTTGCCTTTACTGAAAGACTGAATTTCATTGACTGCGTTGATTTGAGTTTTATTGGCAATTCATGGCAAACACCACCTTACTGTAAAAAGCACATGGCGTGTGCTTCTGCAGTCCTCATCTGTGATTCGTAGAGTTTAAAACTCCCTGGAATGTTTAAAGCAGCTGTATTAATTTAGAAGAATAAGACTTTCTGCTATATTTGTGTCTGCTTATATAAGTCAGTTTTCCTTTGGTATCAAGGGGAATGCAGCAGAGGCTATTGTGTTTCTCATTTGTGCCATCATTTACTGAACATCAAAAGCGTTTAGGTTTTTAAAGTGTTCTATTTTATCCCTTTGTATTAAAGCTAGACATGAGCAAAATTTCCCCAAAGGCAAAATTCATATTATTTGTAAAACCTGAGACCAGAAGATCAGATGTTGTAGGTTAAATACTCCCAGTATTGCTCACACTCCTTCCCTGCCTGCTCCAGCGCCACATCATAGCAGGTTTTATTTACTAAAGCCGTGTGATCTTTGGCCATAAGAACAGGTGATTACTTACATTCACAAAAAATAAGTTCCTGAGAGTCTTCATGTGTGGCAGTGCAATTACACATTACCAATTCACTAAGCAATATCCAGCCATCTCTATGGCTTGATATGATATGCCATGTGGGAAACTGCAGCATGTGGCATGTAAGGGGACTAATCACTTGTATGTTTGTGTAAAAGAAGCTTATCCTAGTGGTGCTATGGCCATAAAAAAAGTTTGGTCAGTATAGAATTCTGCCCAATACCCTACAATTGTAGTCAGATCAGCATGGTAAGCCCCGCCCCTCAACTTCCCCAGACAAGTGGGGCCTATGAATCAAAACTGATAAGGCACTGGGCCCTGATGGCATCCATCCGCTGGTGCTAAGAGAATTAAGTTCAGTTACTGATAAACCCCTTTTTCTTATATTTTCAAGTGGGATAGTTCCAATGGACTGGCATACAGTCTACATTTCCTTTTATTTAAGAAAGGCAAAGAATCAGATCCGGGAAATGATATATCTGTACACTTAACATCAGTGGTATGCAACTATTTGTGGGTTTCCTAATAGATGCTTTACAAGATTTTATAGCAGAGAATAATCTAATTTCTCAGCATCAAAAGCAATTTACTAAGGACAGGTCTTGTTTGACTAACATGATCAGCTTTTATGAGGTGGTGGATGCTAGTGTGGATATTGGGAATGCTGTAGATGATACACTTGGACGTTGCACTGGCTTTCAATACTGTTCTTCACAACAGTTTGGTGCAAAGGTTGAGTATGCAAGGATTGGGAAATAATCGGTGTACATGGATAAGGAACTGGCTAATGGACAGAAAGCAAAGAGGTGCAAAAAGTGGATCAAAAATGGACACCTGTTAGCAATGGGGTCCCACAGGGGTTGGTACTGGGTCCAGTACTCTTCAATTTATTTATGAATGACCTTGCAAATGTAGAAAGCAGTGTTGCTATTTTTACAGATAACACAAGGTTGAGCAGAATTTTCAACACACAGGGAGATAGTGACATATTGTTTCAGAAGGATCTGGATAGGATGGCTATTTAGGCAAGTTAATGGCAGATAAAATTAAATGTTGAAATATATAAAGTCATACATCTTCATCGTACCAATGGTCTACCAACATACAAAATAAACAGGATACAAATGGGGATATCAAAGTTGGAGAGACACTTAGGAGTACTGGTTGACAACAAGTTAAATAATCATATTTAATGCCAAGCACTGCAGCTAAAGCAAATAAAACGATGTGATGCATTAAAAGCGAAATAAAAACTCAGGATGCTAGCATAATACTGCCCCTGTTTAGCTCTATTGTAAGGCTGCATCTGGAACACAGAATATAGTTCCAGGCACTACTTTACAGATAGAACATTGCAGAGGCAAGCCACAAAATTGATCACAGGGATGGAAGATCTCACTTCCAGGAAATGTTAGATAAACTGGATGTATTTAGTCTGAAGAAAAGATGCCTTAGAGGAGATCTAGTTAACATGCATCAATACATCAAATAGCAATTTAAAAGCTTGGCAGATGAGTTTTTGTCTCTAGATTTGTGCAGAGGACAAGGTTACATATCCTATGTATGGAGGAAAAAAGTTTTTGCCGCCTATTCAGGAAGGGATTCTATATCTGAGTTCTTTGCATTGAAAAACATTCAGTGATGATCAAGGGATTTTATTTGATTGCCATCTGGAGGTGGGAGGTATTTTTTTCCCTTTTAGGGCTAAACCTTGTTAGACTTGTTTTGCCTTCTTCTGGATCAACAGGGATATGTGAGGGTACAGGCTAGTGTTGTGGCATATTTTCTGGTTGAACTCGATGGATGAATGTCTTTTTTTAACCCAACTAACTATGTTGCTGTGTAACCCTTCTCCTATTTCAAACAAGTAATGCAATGTGCAGCAGCATACCTCCGGTCTGCGTGGCTTCCAATGCAGGTCATATGACATGCATTCAAGGGCCATAGGAACGGATGCTGCCTCACGCATAGGCCATGTGAAGAGGAAAAGGGGCTACGTAGCCCTGAAGTAGGTAAAGCATTGCGGCACTAACCTGTAAACTCTGGGATGTGGAATGGGGATAGGAATGGGAAAGAGGCACAGGCCCATTAACCTCTCCGTGGTCGTGAGCGCTATTGGTATGCCTTTGGACTTATTAGTATATTACACCATTTTACATCACTCGTTTATTTCGGAATATTTATTCAAGAGGGTAAATAAGACTGCAGTTGCTTTTATTAAATGGTAAGGATCTAACAACCAGCACAGAAATGTAATGAAAAGCGAAACAGGTAATTTCAGCCCACCCTGGGGGCCGCTATAGACATATTGTTATTATATCTATGGGTGCGCAGCAATGTAATTCAGGTGCCAAAGATCGCCTGACCCCAAATTACTTCTACTTCCAATTTGGTATGACTCGGAGGGGGAATAGTCGTTAACGCCACCTGGAAATAGGAGGTTTCTTCCTTTCACTCAACTAATACTGTAGGTAGATAGATATGATATATAGATAGATAGATAGATAGATAGATAGATAGATAGATAGATAGAACATTTGCCATACATGCACAATGATGTTCATATACAGTATAGAGATGGCCCGAACGGTTTGCCGGCGAACGGTTCCCGGCTAACTTCCGGGATTCGCGATCGCGGAGAGCCGCAAACTTTACCGGAAGTTCGATTCACCCCCATAGTGCATCATGAGGGTCAACTCTGTTTTTCCAGATGCTCTGGGGAAATAGATTAAACATCATGCGTAGAAGCATCACCTACAGAGCCAGGCGGGAGGGTGGCATAGACATGGTCAACCCAATTGTTTTCTTTACTCTGATTTTTATTAAACACAATCTTGGTAATATGTTTGCAGAGAACCCACCTGACTGGGTAGGCATCTTTCGAACCTGGTTTGGGACTTACCTCAAGAGTTGGGAAAGTGGTGGTTCAGTGAAGAGACTGGCATCACATCGTGACTATATTCCGACCTATGTTGTTATGTGCTTGAGAAAATTAAGGCAGTGGGGATTGACTGTGGAGGATATCAAATCGGTCGAGAGGCGTGTCCTTACGATCCGGGTGGTAGACTCATACTTTCATGAGCCACTGTACCTGAGAGATTGCCCAAGCGTAAAATTGGAGGAGGGTTTGCGACTTCTTAATTCACCGCGGATTCCAAATAAATTGTGGGATATTGCTTGGCTCTCTTTTCATGGCAAGCTTTACGTTAGAAGTAATGTTAAGTGCTTGAAGGTGGAAGCACGTGGATGTCCTCGTGAGGAGTGTGGTGGTGTTGAGGAATCCATGGACCACTTTCTACTTCATTGTCCTTTTAACGTTGAAGTGTATAAACAGGTGGGAGGAAGCCTAGGTATTCCCTTTCTGGAGCGTCTAAGTTACGCAGAGTGGGCGTATGGAGCATTCAGACACCACCAGGGTTTTGATTTATGCACCTTATACTTAGTCAGCTTAGTTGTTAGGCAGCACACATGGTTGGCACGGTGTCAGGTACCACTTAGGCATAAAACCATTCCTGTTCAGGTGGTGGTAGGCAATATTCTGGGTGAGGTATCTAGGATCCGGGACTTGGAGAGGCGTAGTTTGGGCAGAGGTGCCTGGGTCCTTGCGTGGCAGAACATCAGGCCTCCTTAGCCTATCTCCGTCTCTTATGGGTGAGCTTTCTGTTTCTTATCACCCTTTTCAGTTTTTTGGGGTTTTTTTTCATACCTTTTTTGATGATTGGCCGCAGACATAATTAGTGGAGTTATCCCTCCAACTAACTTATGGGTGTCCTTGTTTGTCCTGTGTTGATTTTGATATTTTTGTCTTTGTTTACCCCTCCTGCATAAATGGCAGAATGAGTGGTTGTTGTTTCTGGTGATTGTCACTTGTTGGGTGTAGGGTGATGGATTCATGTTTCCTGTTGTCCTGTCTGGTTTTGAATGTAGATTGAATGAGTATTCTTCTGCTCAGGGAGTTTGTGATGTGGATATTTCATCAGCTTGTGTAAATAGTATTGTTGCTAATGCATTATGTATAAGATATACAATGTATATATCGATTAAGTATGTTTTGCTTTTGTGATCCTTGATCACGAATATCATTATTATTTATTGTATTGTATATTTTGTATATATTTTTTCAATAAAAATCAACTTTGACCCTCTACATCACAGTCAGCAGGCACATTGTAGCCAATCAGGCTACACTCCCTCCTGGAGGCCCTCCCCCCTTATAAAAGGCAGGCAGCATCAGGCTTTTCACTTACTCGTGTGCCTGCAGTAATTAGAGAAGTGAAAGCTGCTGCAGACTCTCATAGGGAAAGGTGGACGCATTCTGGAAGCATTGTCACTGAGAAGAGAAGTCGCCTAAGTCACAAAAGTGTTCAGTACCTCACCTTTGTCAAAATTAATGAGGCATGGATCCCGGAGGGTTACTGCCTGCCCGAAGACTAAGTCAGTCCCCACACACAGCATCTCTACCTGCACGCCGTGTGACTGCCTGCCCCAAGACTAAGTCACTCCCCACACAGCACCTCTGCCCGCAGGCCGCTTGACTGCCTTCTCCACCACCACCAACAGGGTCCAGGACTCCAGGTGAATTCCTGAATTTTTCAAAGCCGCTGCTAGCAGCGGCTGCTATAATAATTTTTCTGGTTCGTGTACATGATTGCCTAAATTTTCTGGCTGCACCGCAGCTGCAACAACAAAACAAAAGGCATGTACATGTGCCAATTCCCCTTCGTGATCATTACCTTGCCGCGGTGAAGGGGCTTGCGTATCACAATGAAGCAATGACCGACGGCTATATGAGTGTCTCGGGGGGACACCCAAGATAAGGTCATTGCTTCATTGTGGACAGACCAAAAATTGATAAAATTGATCAGCTGGACAGTCACTGTTGTTCTATCATTGAGCTTCCACAGCCCGGCGACCATATGGGCTGGAAAACCGCCACGACCTGCACTCTGGCCATGGTGCGCACCAGTCCAGCACAGCCGTCACTACACAAACAGCTGTTTGCGGTGCATTACACAGTGAGTTTGGTGTGTCAGTGTGAAGCAGTACACCAATTAAACTCCCTGAATGATGTATACACATGCAAGATGTTTTAAAGCACTTTAGGCCTGCAATTTAGCATTCAATGTGATTTCTGCCCTTAAAACGCTTTGCGTCAAATCCAGATTTTCCCCGGGACTTTTGGCATCTATCCCACTCCGCCATGCCACCTCCAGGTGTTAGGCTCCTTGAAACATCTTTTCCATCACTTTTGTGGCCAGCATAAATGTTTCTAGTTTTCAAAGTTCGCCTCCCCATTGAAGTCTATTGCGGTTCACGAAAGTTCGCGCAAATCGAACGTGTGGCGAAGGTTCACGAACCCGGTTCGCAAACCTAAAATCGGAGGTTTGGGCCATCTCTAATACAGTACTGCATAGCAAAGCACTACATAATTTGTGCAATTTGCTATTGTCTTTCCAGCTGACATTGCTATATAAATAGCTTGGAGTTCCCCACTGAGTTTAATTAATCCTTATCCAAATCATCTGATTAGTTGATGAGAAGTGTATGAAAATAACCACGTTTGACTTTATAATAGCCACTTTCAATCAGAAAGTCGCAGGTCACAAGTTATAAGCTTTGCACAGCAGTTATTTTCATACCGTGATATTATCTAATTATCTATATAACAGGGTTGCTCCGATTTCAACTTTGGTAAGTTATAAAGAGCGTGTTTGGAGTTAAAGGATATATTTCTTGTGGTATTGCTCATGTTAGGATTTGTCTGTTTTTCATCTTTATTCTTTCGTTTTTTCTTCGTTTTCTTCTCCTGTGGCTGCTCAGGGTAATGATGCCATTCTGCATTAATGCGGCCGTCCGTCTGTCACAAATAACTGAATCTGTCACCGTTCTCAGCGGCTTTATTTCAGTTCTGTACGTAGCTTTACTTTGGGGTGATGAAAACACAGAACATGTTCTCCAGCAAAGAAGGTGTTAGACAAACATGATCTGACTTTCAATATATGATTACACTGCATTAACTTTTTGAACTTCTGGCAGTTTTAAACATAACTGATTGCAGCATGTCTCAGCGTGCTGCTAACTGGCACAGAACTGCACATCAAACACACCCACAGAAATGTATATGCAGCTTAGTAAGAAAACAAATCCCCGGATAGTCTAATTTTGCAATAAACAACGGAGATCACATCAAAGTCACTGCAAATTGTTGCCCTCCCCCCCCCCCATGTACTACTATGCTCGCTTACACAAACTTGCTCACCCTGCCATCCAAACCATGCCTCTCACGGCTCGTTTCCATGTAACGCACAGCTGTGCAGTTCTGTGTTGCGGGTCATTACCGCGGGCGGAGCTTGCGATCCCATTTATTATACTGAATGGGATCACGGGCGCAATCACCCCGAAATGCAAGCAACCATGCGCTGTGATTCAAAAGTGAATCGCAGAGCATGAATGGAAACTGCAGACAGTGCAGTCTATGCACTGTCTGCTGTCCTTGTGATTGTGTTTCCATAAGCGCGGCTGAAAGCACGCTATATGGAAACGAGCCCATACATGCTAAAATAACCTCCTCCATTTACTCGAAAAAAAGAGTTTGAGTTTTAGGTCACTACACTACATGCCCCTCCTGTGTTCTGATTTGGGTAGGTTAGAATCTCACCCAGACATTCCCTCTTAGTGGAAAATAAGAAACTAGAATTTTTCACAGGGGTGTCTTTAGTGTTAGGGTTAGATGTCGGCAGGGGGGACGTTGGTGTAAGGTATTGTGGGGGGCTTAGGGTTAGGTCTCAAAAGGAGGGTCTTAAGGTTAGGCATCACCAGTGGGGTCCTAGGGTTAGGCAACAATGGGGGGATCGGTTAGGGTTAGGCATCAAGAGGAAGGGCTCGTGTGAGAGTATGATTAGGTTAGGTTATAGTGAAAAAAATATTGGTAAAAATAACAATATTTTACTATCGGAATTAACTAGTAGAATATTGGTAATCTGGTAATAGAGTCTTTCTCTGGTGCCCAAATTACTGTGGCACCCCTTTTAAATGTACGCGTTTCCAGAAGTTATTCTTATTCTGCAAAGCTAGTGGGAGGGCTGCAGCATATTAAACTAATTTATGCCTGAAGAGAGGCCACAAATTAAATGTTTAAGAAGGGTTACAAAAAAATAGAAAAGAATACAGCTTATAGCAATAAGGCTAAGGAGAGACCTGCAGTTGCTCAAATTAAAATTGCCTCCTGGTATGGAAGGTTAATTTGCCCCATGTAGAATAGAAAATGATCAGGTTCTGGGGGTAGGGTATAGCTTCAGTCATTAGTGGTCCAGCTTCCTAATTCAGACGTTCAAACCAATTCTGGAACTCCACATAACTGTTCTCTGTCAAAAAAAAAACAATGCAATAGCATGAGCTTATTACTTTTGTGCTTTATTCATCTTTTTTAAAAGATTTCTGTAAAAGCAAAGCTATAGTCTGGGGGAGGGGTGGGTCTGCTCCTCTCCGTGTCCTGCACTTTCCGTGTCCTCACGCCACCCCCTTCCTTAAACTTTACATCCTTTGAAACATATGTTATCCGCCTCTACCAGCCCCTTCCAGCAGTCATCGCAGTCCTTTACCGCCCCCCATCCACCTCCATTAAACAATTCCTGGACAACCTGGCCTCTTGGCTCCCACACATCCTCTCCTGACCTCCCCACAATCATACTTGGGGACTTCAACATCCCCATGGACAGTCCTTACTCCCCTGAAGCCTCTCAACTGCTCTCCCTCACTACTTCCCTTGGCCTCTCCCAACACACCAATTCCCCCACCCACCGCACTGGCCACACTCTCGACCTGATTCTCTCAAAATCCGCCACCCTCCCCAACCTGGACATCACACCCTTCCCCCTCTCCGACCATCACCTTCTCACTTTCTCCATCTCCCCATCATGCTCCCCCAACCCTCCACCACCCTTAGGTCGTTGGCAGAGAGATTTGCACAACCTAGACCCAACTGCACTAGCCAACCCCCTCCACTCCCTCACATCCACCCTCCCAAACGTTACCTGCCCAAACCAAGCCGTGGCCAAATACAACCAGGCCCTTTCAGCAGCCCTAGACATTGCTGCACCCCCCACATTCCGCCCCAGCCGTCCCATCAACCCCCAGCCCTGGCACAATGCACACACTCGCAACCTCCAAAAACAGACACGCACCTATGAACGCAAATGGAGGAAATCCCGCAGCAACTCCGACTTCTTGGCATACAAGGCCAACCTGCAGCTGTTCTATACCGCATTAACTGATGCTAAACAAAAATACTTTGCTGCCTTGATCGGATCCCAAGCCTCCAACCCTCGGCGCCTCTTCACCACCTTCAACTCCCTCCTTAACCCCACCGCTCCTCCCCCCACCTCCGCCCTCTCAGCCACTGATCTGTCCACCCACTTCACCGACAAAATAGCCAGCATCCGACGGGAAATCTCATGCCTCCACTCCACCACCTCTTCCTCCCCCACCAATACCTACTCCCCACCCCACCCACCACTCACTGCCTTTTCTCCTACCACAGAGGACCAAGTCAGCCGTCTCCTAGCCACTTCTCCTGCCACCTCCAGCCCCCTAGACCCTGTGCCATCCAAATGCCTCCATCCTCACTTCCCTGTTCTGGCTCCTGTCCTCACCACTCTGTTTAACCTCTCCCTCTCCACGGGTACCTTCCCCTCTGACTTCAAACAGGCCACTGTATTTCCCCTACTTAAAAAACCCTCACTAGACCCCTCACTTCCATCCAGCTACCGTCCCATCTCCTTACTCCCTTTTGCATCTAAACTCCTGGAGCGTTTAGTCCACCAACGCATGACTCATTACCTTGACTCCAACTCCCTGTTTGGCCCCCCTACAATCAGGATTTCGGCCAGGCCACTCCACCGAGACTGCCCTCACCAAGGTCGTCAATGACCTCACGCTTGCCAAGGCCGAAGGAAAATACACTATCCTTCTCCTCCTACACCTCTCATCAGCATTCGACACTGTTGATCACTCCCTGCTACTCCAGTCCCTGCAATCTGTGGGTATCCAAGACCGTGCCCTAGCATGGTTTTCCTCCTACCTCTCAAATCGCTCCTTCAAGACCTCCTTCAATAGTTCCTCCTCAACCTCCTTCCCACTTTCAGTTGGGGTCCCCCAAGGCTCTGTTCTTGGTCCCCTGCTGTTCTCCATTTACACCGCCTCCATCTGAAAACTCATCTCCTCTCTGGGTTTAACTATCACCTATATGCAGATGACACCCAGATTTACCTCCATACCACTGACCTCTCCACCACCACCATGAAGAAGGTGTCCTCTGGTCTCTCAGCTATTTCATCGTGGATGTCTGCCAGGTTCCTAAAATTAAACCTGGATAAGACTGAACTCCTAATCTTCCCGCCCCGTGCTGCTTCACCCCCCACTGACCTCTATGTCACTGTCAATGGCACAATCATTCATCCAACCACACAAGCCCGCTGCCTGGGTGTCACTCTAGACTCGGCCCTCTCCTTCACCTCCCACATCCAAACCGTAGCTAGAGCCTGCTATTTCCACTTACGCAACATCTCCAAGATCCGGCCTTTCCTGGCCCCAGACACTACCAAACTCCTTGTCCATGCCCTCATCATCTCCCGCCTGGACTACTGCAACTCCCTCTTGTCAGGCCTTCCTCAAAACCGCATCGCCCCCCTAAAATCCATCATGAACGCAGCAGCCAGACTCATCTACTCCTCCCACCGCTCTGTCTCCACAACTCCCCTACGCAAATCCCTTCATTGGCTTCCAATTCACTTCAGAATCAGCTTCAAGATCCTATGTTTGGCATACAAATCCATACACAAGTCCTGCCCAACCTACATCTCTGACCTGGTCAGCAGATATACACCCGGCCGCCCACTTTGCTCCTCCAACGACCTCCTCTTAACCACCCCACGCATCTCGCACTCCCATGCCAGACTGCAGGACTTCACTAGAGCTGCCCCTATCCTGTGGAACTCTCTCCCACTGCCCATCAGGCTCGCTCCCACCTTCAAAAAAGCACTCAAAACTCACTTCTTCAAGGAGGCCTACATCAACTCAACACTACCCTAATCCTTTCTGCCAATAACTTCTTGATGCACCCCCTCCTTTTGTGTCACCAGCCCCTCCCTCTAGATTGTAAGCCTTTGGCAGGGCCCTCTTCCCTTGTGTATTATACTTGACTGTGTGCACTTTACCCAGAATTTGGAACTGGTAATTTTTTACCACTATCATTCCAGTTTATGATCTGGCATTGTACTATTATCTGCATTGTGTTGTGTATCTTATTGCTATTACCTGTATTGTTGTATCTATGGTCTGTTACCTGTATTGTTCTGTCAACCCTGTTATCATTGTCTGTAATCCTACTTATTGTACAGCGCTGCGTAATATGTTGGCGCTATATAAATCTAATAAATAAAAATAATAATAATGGTCGATTAAAGAAAGCGATCAAGCAGGGCAGTTCTAGCAATTCCAGTTGTTACGTTTTAGGTGTTTGAATTTAAAAGGGCGCTAAACTCAGAACTTCCTCACTTCTGTTAAAGGTAAGCCATTGCATAATAACCTTGATGGGGTTCTTCATTATAATTTATGGAGATCCTGAAAAAAACTCTCTGCACTTACATTTAACAATGCTTGGATGCAGTCATATGTCTCAGGCCTCTTTTAGGCCCCTTGCACACTACATGCGATTCCGATTTATTTATGCGATGAAAAACGTAGCAGCATGCAGTACTCTTTTTCAATCAGTAGCAAAAATTGTATCGTATAAAAAATTGGAATTACATGTAGTATGCAAGAGGCCTTACACTGTGGCATTGCAGTAAGCTATTTAACCACAAGAGACCACTAAGTCAATGATGCACTCTGCCACAGGCTTATATGAGGATCAGGGCCGGCCCGCTCATGAGGCGGGGTGAAACTTTTGCCTCAGGCGGCAAAGTTCTAGGGGCGGCATCCGCCCGTCCGTGGGTGTGGGGGGGAGGGCGGCTGCCGAGCCGGAGGGGTAGCTGGCAGGACGGGGGTATTGGGCCTAGCGGTGGGGAGGGGGGGTCGGACCCTCCCCTCCCTCGCCTGGGTCCCCCAATCTGCGCTCCCCTCCAGCTTTAAATGAAGCATAGGCCGCCGACAGTAAGAGGCAACGGGTGGGGATCACTCACCTCTTCCTCGTTCCAGCGTGCGCTCCACTGACGTCACTTCCTGCAACGCCGCCCACTGTATTGTACGTGGCCGACGTTGCAGGAAGTGACGTCAGTGGAGCGCACGTTGGAACGAGGAAGGTGAGTGATCCCCCGCCCGTGCCTCTTACTGTCTGTCGGCTGCTTACGCTACATTTAAAGCTGGAGGGGAGCGCAGATCGGGGGACCCAGGCGAGGGAGGAGGGGGTCCGACCCCACTCCCCACCGCTAGGCCCAATACCCCCGTCCTGCCAGCTACCCCTCCAGCTCAGCGCCCCCCCCCCCCCCCCCCTTCAAAATTTGCCTCAGGCGGCAAAAAGTCTAGGGCCGGCCCTGGCTCAAGGGCTTCCACAGTTATAACAGTTAGATGTGTGAAGATAATACCTTGATCCAGTCAGGGAGATAGTTTGTGCCCTTGTAGCTTCTCTCCGAGGCAAGACTTTTTGGCGCCTGCTGTGCCCCACATAGCGCCGAAGCTTGGTGCGCCTGTAGCAGTAATGCTATAGTCCGCTTCCTGTGCACAGGTCAGTTGCCAGACCCCAAATTAATTCTCCCTCCAAGTTGAAAGGATTCAGAGGGGGAATAGTACTGTAATTAACGGTGCCCGCAATCTGTGCGGCGGCAGGGTGAGTTGTCATTTGGCTCACCCTGCACCAAAAAGCCCTGCGCCAACATGCCATAAACACCTTTTTTACTCTGTGCATTGAGGAGCAGTGAGGTTGAATAGATCAACACAATTTTTCAAACTAGATAATTATGGAACTTATGGAACTTGGCATGTGCCATGGCTTACCAATGCTGTTATTATTATCTGTTTACTCCTTTTGGTAACAATACATTTTTACAATCCCAATGAGTGCAAATTTGCTGGAGGGTTTTCCAAGAGATTCACAGATTTTTATGGATTGGAGTCAGGAAATCTATATCTGCCCAAAGATCACTCCCTGATTTATGAACCGAGAATAAAGAAAGCATGCCATTTTATAAGAGGCATTAAACTGAAGTCGTTGAATGTGTCCTGTTTTAACACAAAGTCCAGTTTCCTATTTGAAGTCATAATAATCATTCAAGGCTGAGCCGGATTATCCACCAGGCAACAGAGGCAGTTGCTTTGATCTAGTGAAAGGTCAGGGGCCCCCGGCAGCCCCAATAAAGATTTATTGCCCCTATTGATGTAGCTCTTTATGGTCCGTTAAAAACAAAGTCTTCAGGAATGCTGTCTGTAACAGATAATAAGACACATACAGACAGTGTTTCCTCCTAGATCCTACCGCCCTCCTTAGTTTAGCTGTCAGACACAGGCTGGGGTCTGGAATGACTAATGTTATTTGTGTGATCTCTTTCCAGTGTTCTCCACTAGCACTGTGTGCTATGGGATGGCAAATGGCATATGCAATTCTGCCTAGTGTGTTCCTACCCTTAGTTTTATCACCGGAGTTATACCTGAGCGTAGCCACAGCCATGCTTAGACGTGAAACTTGTTAGTTTGACACGCTGTGTGGCATTACCTGGCAGCAAAAAAATTGCAATTTGCAGAGTATGAGCAGAGAGGAGCAAAGTATCTATTACAGGGGGAAGGGGGGCAATCTCCCCCCAGACGCCTTTCATTCAGTGATTTAAGGCTGGTCCAGTGTCTGGTGTATTCAGGTTTGTTGTTGTAAGGCAATGTGAAACACTAGGCTAGCTGATAAAAGTGCAATTAGAGGGCAGTCAAGCTGGTAAATATACACAGCATGGTGCAGAGTTTGCCTGGAGGGTCTGTAGGCAAAAATCTGTCTGGTCTCTCTCCATAGTTATAATGACTGCATGTGCTGATAAGGTGTTAAACAAGTTGAAAAGTTTTTCAGTCCCTAGACTCACTCCATGAGGGCTGCTTTCTGACTTGTGTGAGAGACTGGCAGGGGCAGGAGTCCTATTACAGGTAAGTAGCCTCTGTGTGATGTGGGACTGCAATACAGCTCTGCTCCATCTCAGGCTATTCTCAGTCTCTCTCCACTCCTCCTCTCTCTGGACTAGTGCAAGCCAAAATCGCAATAGCAATCGCTAGCAATTTGCAAGTGCGTTTGTGTGAATCGATTTTCAGAGCGATTTTTGAATGAATTGCTCCAAAAAATGCTACATGCAGCATGATTGCGATTTTGAAAAATCACAACGCTGCTGTGGGAACACCCTCATAGGGTAACATTAGCCAAGCGCTTTTCAAATCGCTCTTGGTGTGAACCAGCCCTCCCTCATTCACCTTTGTTTCCCTCTTCCTCTAGTGCTGGGTGTTTGTGTCTTCTTGTGTCATACAGGAAAGCTAAATAAAAGTACAATCCTGGTGAGGCAAATGCCTTCTTCCCCCTCTTTCAGCTTTTCTCTCACTGTTTCTCCCCTTCTCTGCATAAGGGCTCAGACACACTATAAGCGCTTTTCTGAGCGATTTTACCGTGATTTTAATGTAAGTCAATTTGAGCATTTTTTTAAAAAGCTCTCAGAAAACTCTGATGGCTAAAAGCGCTTTGAAAATCTCTTATAGTATGTCTGAGCCCTTAGTATTAGTACACTGAAGGTGAGTTGGGCGTCGGGAGCGCCAAATGACGGCTCTTCCTGCTGCCACTAAACTCCCCGGCGACTAGTGTTGGGCGAACACCTGGATGTTCGGGCCGAACAGGCCGAACATGGGCCAGATGTTCGGCATGTTCGGCCCGAACCCCGAACTCAATGGAAGTCAATGGGACCCCCGAACATGCCCATTTTGGGGGCCCTATGGGGTCGCAGGCATAAGGGGGGAGCATGCCCCGATCGCGGGGGGGGGGGGGGGGTCGGAAATTCCCCCCACCCCCTCCGCTAGCGCTCCCCCCTCTGCCCGCTTCCCCATAAAAAAAGTTTAATGCAAGTTAAATAGTACCGGTGGCTGGCAGTGGAGTGAGGAGGAGGAGTCCGAGTAGGAGAGTGACGCGTTGAGGCCGGGCAGCGGGCGGTTCAGCGGTAGTACCCTTGTGGTACTTCCGCCCTTTCCCTGACCTCACGTCCTCTGCATACGAGGGTACGCGTCACGCGTACCCTCGTATGCGTCATCACATAGAGGACGTGAGGTCAGAGAAAGGGCGGAAGTACCACAAGGGTACTACCGCTGAACCGCCCGCTGCCCGGCCTTAACGCGTCACTCTCCTACTCGGAATAGTCCTCCTCACTCCACTGCCAGCCACCGGTACTATTTAACTTGCATTAAACTTTTTTTATGGGGAAGCGGGCAGAGGGGGGAGCGCTAGCGGAGGGGGTGGGGGGAATTTCCGCCCCCCCCCCCCCCGCGATCGGGGCATGCTCCCCCCTTATGCCTGCGACCCCATAGGGGGGCCGTATTCGGCTGGCCATTGAGCAGTTCGGGCGAACCCGAACAGTTTGGCCGAACACCTTTAGGTGTTCGGCCGAACTCGAACATCACCCGAACAGGGTGATGTTCTGCAGAACCCGAACAGTGGCGAACACTGTTCGCCCAACACTACCGGCGACGTTAAATACTATTCCCCCTTCAAATCGTTGCAACTCTGAGGGAGGTGTAATTTGGGGTACGGCGATCACCGGAGCCAGAATTTCCTTTACACGCCCCACGCAGCATATTATTGCTGCTATGGGGCTCCTGGTTTTGGTAACCGGTGCTGAGCGCTGTGTACCAAAACCATCTGCTTTGCCTTCTCTCTCCTCTCTCCAATCTTGTTATTAGAAACCATAATCTAAAGCGGGCCATACATGCAGCAATTGTTACAGGCAGATTATTTCACTATGATCGAATCATAATGGCTTTTCCACCTGTCAGTACTGAGTATGGATGTGGCCTATAGGGTTTCATACTATAGTGAAGTGGGTTGTGTGCAGGCAGAGATGCACTGCCACTGACCACCAACATGGCATGGATGTTGGGGGGGAGTGTGGATTGAAGTGAAAACGGTGATGGAAGGAGGGGTACTGAAACTTCAGAACTTAGCATTAGCAAGGCAAGGATCATAGCACCAGGAGGGAGGTCAGTAAAGATGTGTGGCCTGACAGAGGGAGATGGGGGTCTAGTAAAGGGGGATGGGATATCCAAGATGGAAGAGGGGCATATTTGAGGGGTTGGTAGAGAGGGTGGCAAAGGGGAGGACATAAGTGTGGGGGGGGGGAGTTGGGAAGGAATGAGCCTTGGGGAATTAAAGTGGCCATACATCTGTTGACATCCGACTACCTATACTGGGGGGTCATCTGGCTACCTATAGTATAGTAGGGGGACATCCAACTACCTATCCTGCAGGGACATCCGGTCACCTATACTGAGGGGGGGGGGGGGGGGGCAGAGGGCCTCCTTTCAACAGGATGGCTGAGGAGGGGGCCCCAATTGTATTGCTCTGCTTGGGGCCTTGTGTGGTCCTAATCCGGCTCTGATTCAAGGTACCCAAACAATAAATGACAAAATTCCTCCTGACAATTTTTTTCGTTACAAATCCCTTCTCTATCCTTTCATACTTGCTATAGTTCTTTTTTACATAACCATGCAGGAACTCATAACATAGAAGAGCTATAATTGGATCCGACCATATTTATTTTCCACTGCTTTACTAGGGTTCAATAAAAAGTCCATTATTTAAACATCAGTTTAGATATCCAATGTGACAGAATGATAAAATGATATGTCCTCTAATAATGCCAGTTTTGCTATTAACATTTTCTCAGCATGACTTCTAAGATATATTTATACCCATGGCTATTTAGTAAACTATGTTGCTTTGTGTGTTGGCTATGATCATGTGCTTTCATCTGTTTTCTTGCTGTTTACACTTTTTTATTAGTTTATTTTTGTGTGTGTTCAGCAGACCTCAGAGATGTGAAGCACTGCACTGCAGTCATGAATACTCTGAAAAAGGGAAAAGTAACAATTTCACCACAACCACTGTAATCATTAAGGCAGGGAGCACACTTGTCTTAGCATTAGGATATGTGTTTTGGGGACTTTGGCACTCTGCTATGGCGCTGTGGTTGTTTCCGTGTGTGAATTTCCGCATTCCTCTGTGATTTTTTTTTTAAGGTTGCAGCAAAATACATTTTGCCAATCATGGGTTTTTTTTAATAAATTTTCATTTTTTGGTAAATGTGAATGCTGCCATGATCTTTAGAAATCTGTCCAAACTTCATTTGAAGATATGAAGACTTATTCCTTTCCTCCTACGCACCTGATTCTGCCACTTGTTGTTTTTAACTACTTCCCAATCAGAGACGTAACTTTCTTCAACACACAAAATTCTGCAGGCTGGGCCCCCCACCGTAGTTGAGGTAGAAGTCATGCACTCACTTTCATGCAGCCATCACCTTCAGCAGACGAGCCACACCACAGTTGTCATTTCAGTATCAGTTTAATGCAGGTCAGGGGCTGACTGATCGCACTTGAACCAATCTGTTCTGAAGTGTCTTTATGAAGTGCCATTGCCATAAGCCCAGCCTGTCTATCACAGCACCCACCAGCTTGATACTTTACAGCTCCACATGTGCCTGCTTTGTGACCTCTGCTATGTTTGATATGGACAGTGCCTGGCATACGTCTGTCTAAATGGATACTTTATTTGTATTAACGCTTTCAGGAGCACATGAGAGTGTGGCTTTTTTAGCTTCTGAAGTTTAGCTCATGCAGCCGTCAATAGACTACCAGTGGTGTAACAAAAGAGCTTTGGGCCCCAGTGCGAGTTTAACATGGTGCCCCAACCACTGTATTGATATGGAGCCCCAAAACCTACCAAGGACACATGCAGTGTCCCAGAGGTGTAATCAGATTAAGGAAACAGTTTGTCAAAGCAAACCTGAAGTGAAAATAAACTTATAATAATGAATTGTATGTGTAGTAAAGCTAAGAAATAAAACATCAGTAGCAAAAGAAGCGTCTCATATTCCTTCAAAAAAACTGTTATCTATGCAAAAGAGCTTCTCTTAGCTCTTCGACCTACTGGGTCAAAGACAGTCCTTTTTCTGAAGCACTTAAACAGCCAAGAAACTGTGAGAGACAGCTTGAGATAAGGTTTTACTGCAAGAGAGTTCAAATGGTCATTATTCCTGCTTTGTTTTATAGTATAAA